>NC_066583.1:347723327-348023327 GCF_024323335.1 Lathyrus oleraceus
GTGGAACGGAAAGTTTGACGGATAGGTGGTTGTGAGAAACCGGGCTGAGAATGTTGTTGGGGGTTAGATGTTGATCCTTTTTGTGTGTAACTTGTCTGGCGTGGGTCGTAGAGGTACACATCATCGGCGATGAATTGAAAACCAACCGATATGTACCAAGCCATATAAGTACGATTTGGTTTTACCTCATTTGGCATGACTGTGTCAGTTAAGACATGGTCATGACGGTGCTTCCACTTGCGACACTCCGATCTTGCGAAGGTTTGTCAAGGGTTGAAGTTCCATTGGTCGTTCACTTTACGCATATGCCATTCTCCTAGACTAGCTGGGGGATCTGGGATATTCTGGACCATACCGAACTGCAGCTTCACACGATCGGTGTTGTGCATCTCCACAGTTGTGAATCGTATTACCGGTGTGCATGCTGCCCATACGGCTGCATCTTCTGCGTTGACCTCATGCTCATGATCCAGATTAAGGTATGGACGCCAAATGAACTGAAATGTTAAAGAAGATAGGATTATAATGAATGTAGAAAAAGTTAACATAATATGACGAAATAATGAAGTTATTTTGCTTACGTCTGTCGGTCGAAGGTGATCCAACAGGTTGCGATACTGAGTAATACAGTGTCTCAAACATCTGCTGTAACTCATACCACGTGTCGACCATCTACACCAAAAAGTTAAACAAAATTAGTTTGAGGTAATAAACTTTAAGGAAGTAAGTAAAGATATAGCAATTTAAACAACTTACTTTTTTGCATATGGAAAAGTGAAAGGGTTGTTATTGACCGGTGCTAGAGACGGTAGTCTTGACCAACCCCATGCTTGTAGCAACACAGTGAAGGTGAGAAAAACAAGAAAGGGGGGGTTTGAATTGTTTGGAAAAATAAGCGCTTTTCAAAATGAAAATCACACAAGGATTTTATATTGGTTCGCTTATAACACAAAGCTACTCCAGTCCACCCGGCCAAGGTGATTTCGCCTTCAACAAGGACTTAATCCACTAATCTTGAAAGATTACAAACAACACCTAAGAGAGAAGAAAATCTCTTAGTCTTCTCAAGTCTACAGACTACACAGAGTCACTTGAGGAAATCAAACAAATAAAAGATACAAGATATGTAATCTAAAGTGCTTCTAAGAAAGCAAGTATTACAAACTTAAGAACAGATTTTTCACTTAATAAGCAAAAGCTTAGTGAAACTCTTTGAGAGCAAAGATGATTTTCTTGAGCGTGAAATAATTCAGTATAGTTTTGGCTAGTTGATTTCTTGTTACTGAATGTTGATTGCATCTCTATTTATATAAGAGTTGGAGTAGAGTAGAATCTGGTGGATATTAAACTGAGTTTACTCCATCACTTAAATAGCTTCTGCAGTTTAACTTTTCTTCTTTGAAGTGACTACTTACCACAAGTAGTATCTTCTCTCTTGGAAGTGGAGATTAACGTCTCTTTCTTAACAAGGAAATCCAATTGAAAATCTTTACTTGTCTTCAACGTTACTCTTTCATGATTAGCAAATCCATAATCAGAGTATTTGTGTAACTGGAGAAACTAGAAATCTTGCTTCTGATGTTGATCTAAATAGATTCTTCAGAAGGCGTTGTTCAGAGTCAGAGCTTCTAGACTTTACTTCATGTTCAGATGCTTCTGAAACTTTGTAGTTTTGTCCAGAGTCAGACTTTCTTGAACGAGATTCCACTTCAGATGCTTCTGATACTAGAGAGTTTGTATCTGATCTTGTTGTGCATCTGATGACATCATCAGATTTATTTCTTCTTTCTTTAGAACCCTGCACACTTAGAAACTTTTCGTTAGGGTGCCATTTTTGGTTTCATCCTTTGTTATCATCAAAATCAAGGAATCTGTTGTAGAACAATTTTTGTTCTTACAATCTCCCCCTTTTTGATGATGACAAAACAACTTAAAATAGCAGATGAAACATGAATAAAAAAGATCAGATAGACAGAAGCTCCCCCTGAGTTAGTGCTAGGGAGTTCAGAAGTTCTTACCAGAGCTTTCCAAGTAATGAGATTTCTGAAAACTTTCTGCAATTTCTTAAATTTAATGTTAGAGCTATTTAATCAGAGCTATTTTTATCAGAGCTATTTCTACAATTGTTGCAGAGTGCTTAAGGTTTTTAGACAATTTTCATCAGAGCTATTTAATGATTTCTCCCCCTTTTTGTCAGAATCAAAAAGACATAGAAAATAAATAATTGAAGAGAAAAACAAAACATTGTATTAAAATAGCAGAAACGAAAAAACAAGAGAACACAGACATCAGAGTCAGCAAAACAAGAAAGCAAAAACAAGAAGGCAAGCAAAACATAAAATCCTAAGTGCCTAAGGGTTCTGAGGCAATTTCTGCAAGATCATGGCAAGCATCTTCTGGATGTTCTCATTGACCGTATCTTGCTTGTCCATTCTGTCTCGGAGGATATTCTGATCTTCCTTAAGGTCCTTCAAAGTCTGAAGAATCATGGGAACAGCAGTTGAAGACTCCCCCTGAGTCAGAGCCTGCTGGGCTTCAGCTTCTGCAGCAGCTTGAGCTTCTGCATCTGCCAGAGCCTTAGCTTCAGCTTCTTGTTGCCTTAGGATTTCTGCTTCCTGAGCAATTCTTTCCTCTTCTATTCTTCTTGCTTCTTCTGCTTCTCTAGCCAACCTCTCCTCCTCTAGCCTTTTGGCTTCAGCTTCTCTGGCTAATCTCTCCTGGAGTCTTTCCTCAGCATCTCTGATGTAGCCATTTCTGACTTGTTCAGAGACACTCTTCAGCCTATAAGACTCAGAGGTCATCCAACTAATGACTCTGTTCCAGTGTGTCCTAACAGATTTAGGATCATCACTGACTTCAGAGTTGTTAGCCAGAGACTTGATCTTCTGGATTGAAGCTTCTGCTACCTGCCTGATGGCTTCCTCAAGGGTAGGTATGGTAAGTTCAGGTTCAGGTTCAGGTGAATGAGGTGGAGAGTTTGGAGGGCTAAGATTTAGAGTTTGAGGTTCAGATTCTGCTTCTGGTTGAAGTTCAGAATCTGCTTCTGGTTGAAGACTGGGGGATGAAGCATAAAGTGGGTTTAAATCTAATGGTTCGGATTCTGGTTCAGGGACAGCGGGAAGGATTGGTGGAGTGATATTAGAGGTGAAGGGATCAGATGGTTGAGTTTCAGAGGGGAGAGTGGTTGTTTGTTGTGGTGGAAGTGAAGTTTGGAGTGGTGAGGTTACTTCAGATTGTGTTAGAGTTTGTTGTTGAGAGGCAAGTCTATGAGCATATAGAGTGGCTATTGTTGGGGAGTCAGGATCAGAAGGTTCAGGGTCAGAGGAAACAGTAACATAAGGTGGTGATTCTGGTATAGAGGATGATGAAGAAGAAGAAGTGCTTTGGTGAGTTTGTGCAGGTATAGAGGGAGGAATGAAAGTTCTAGCTATGTTTAGAACTGGTGTAGGTTGGGAGGTTCTGGTGATTGAGGGTGGGATTTCAGAGGAGGTGAAAATGGGTTGAGAGGAGAGAGGGTTAGAGGAAGCCATCTGAAGATTAGAGGAGACAGGAGGAACAGACTTACCAGTTGAGATTTGCAGAGGAGCTGAAGATCCGCTTCCAGAAGCTCCTTCAATTCTGGCTTTCTTTGCTTTCCTTGCCTCAGCAGCTATCTGTTTCTCAGAGACACCTCTCTTGTATCTGACTAGATCTTCTTCTGAATCCAGACAGTCATCGATGCTGAAATCAGAGACATCAAAACCTTCTTCCAGCAGACGATGAAGATAGAGGGCAACAACGTCTCTGGGCTCATTCTTGAAGAATCTGGCCAGGCCATGAGGCATCTTCCTCTGATCTTTTAGAGATTCCCAGGATGTATCCAGAGTGGGCTTGACTCTAATCTCTTTGATGATTCCCATGCTTTTGAGGTTTTTGGCATTCAGAGGCTTCCCAACGTCAATTGCCAGATCATCCATACATCTGGTCTTTTCCAGTTGGTCAACCAATCCATGCTCAATGAAGACATCAGAAAGCAACCTTCCTAGAGGGATGTAAGATCTTGGCTTCATATTATTTCTGGTTTCTTTGACAGAATCCCTCAGATATCTGAAGAGAAGAACAGGGAGGTTGATTTGGATACCCTTCTGAATACAATATAAAATGCATTTTTGATCAGCATTTATGTAATCAGAGGAGTTGGAGGCTGGGCGATGGTGAATAATACCCAGAATGATCTTTAGCCACACTCGGAGGTTCTGGTGTAGCTCTTTGTTCTTAGAGGGGTTTCCTTCAACATTTGGTTTGAAGATAGTTGGGTTGATGACTTCAGTGATGCGCTTAGACCTGGGAGGAATGTTGTAAATCCTTTTTCCTCCACTTTCCTCCATATTCAGCAAGGAGGCAATTGATGCTTCAGTGATGACAATCTTTACCCCTAGAACAAAAGAGACAATGAATTGGTCATCTGCATCAGCATGTCTCCAGAACTCCTTGACCAGAAGAGGGTAGATTGGACCATAAAGCCTGTTGAAGTAGGTTTCCCATCCTTGTTGACGAAGTTCCTTGGTAAGATCAACGCCATTTCTTCTTAGGTTGTCAAAATCAACCAAAGATTCACACAAAACATCCAAACCTTCAAAGGGAGTTGAAAGGTTTATGTGGCGTTCTCGGTCAAGAATGTGGGGTTCTTGATAAACAGGGGTTATGGAAACACCGGTGACGGTTGGAGTTGGAATACTAGAGGTTTGAGCGGTGGAACTTGACTCCATTTGCTGTGAGTAGTTGAACAGTTGTTGTTGTTGAGCATCCATTGTAAAGAAGAAGATGAAGATTGATGAAGATGAAGAAACTTGCAGAGAATGCTCGAGAGAGGGTTTAGGGTTTTAGAGTGAGTGAGAGTGATAAGTGTGAAATGTGAGAGAAAGTGTTTATATACTCTAAGTAAAACACATGCAAAACGACACCTCAGAATGCGTTAGACACAATACTCAAAATAGCACGCTTGGGGGGAAAAATGATTACAGCTAATAAATGAATGTCTAATCCCAACAGTACGCACACTGCTCTAGGAGATTTCAAACGTTCTGACCTTTGATTTCTATTGACAGCTGTCTAGAAGTTCTAGGGTTAGACATTTAGTGCTCCACGTGTTGATGTATCTGATCTTCAGGAATACCAAAGGATTGGTTTCTGAAGATTTCTAACTCAGATATCTTCTTAACTTGTAGAAGTATCAGAGTCAGAGGCAGAAATATATTTGTTTTTATCAGAGTCTCATTTTACATGTTTAGAGCCAAATTTTACTCAGGGCAATTTTTAATGTTCAGATTTTCTAATATAAAAAGAAATCTATCTTCAGCTAGAGGCTTAGTAAATATATCTGCCCATTGATGTTCTGTATCAATGAACTTCAATGTTACTATCCCTTTCTGAACATAGTCTCTGATAAAATGATGTTTTATTTCTATGTGTTTGGCTCTGGAATGTAGAATAGGATTCTTACTTAAACAAATAGCAGCAGTATTATCACAAAAGATAGGAATGTTACTCTCAAATATCTGAAGATCTTCTAGCTGATGCTTCATCCAGAGCATCTGAGTTGTGCACAGTGATGCTGAGATATATTCTGCTTCTGCAGTTGATAGAGCAATTGTTGACTGTCTTTTGCTAGCCCAGGAGATTAGATTGTTTCCCAGAAGCTGGCAATTTCCAGAAGTGCTTTTTCGTTCTATTCTATCTCCTGCATAATCTGCATCACAATAACCAGAAAGCCTATACTCTGATGTTTTCTCATACATCAGGCCCAGGTTAGGAGTTCCTTTCAGATACTTAAGAATTCTCTTAACAGCTGTTAAATGAGATTCTCTAGGATCTGATTGGAATCTGGCACAAAGACAGACGCTAAAAAGAATATCAGGACGAGTAGCAGTCAGATAGAGAAGAGAGCCTATCATACCTCGATAGAGCTTCTGACAAACCTTGTTGCTTACCTCTTCCTTTTCTAGAATGCAAGTTGGGTGCATAGGAGTTTTTGCAGAGTTGCATTCAGTCATGTCAAACTTCTTCAGAACGTCTTTAATGTATTTACTTTGATGGACGTACGTGAATTCTGGAGTTTGATTAATTTGAATTCCCAGAAAGAACTTTAGTTCTTGCATTAGACTCATTTCAAATTCTGCCTGCATTAACTTAGAAAATTCTTGGCAAACAGAGATATTAGCAGAACCAAAAATAATATCATCAACATAAATTTGGCATATCATGAGATCATTATTAAGGTTTTTACAGAAGAGTGTAGAATCAACTTTCCCTCTGATAAAATTTTGTTCCAGAAGAAAATTGCTTAAGCGTTCATACCAAGCTCTGGGAGCTTGTTTAAGTCCATATAAGGATTTCTTAAGTTTAAAAACATGTTCTGGAAAATTTGAGTTTTCAAAGCCTGGAGGTTGATTGACATACACTTCTTCTGAAATATAACCATTAAGAAATGCACTCTTGACATCCATTTGGTATAATTTGATAGAATGATTAATAGCAAAAGATACAAGAAGACGAATAGATTCTAACCTCGTGACTGGAGCAAAAGTTTCATTATAATCAATACCTTCTTGTTGACTATAACCTTGAGCTACCAGTCGAGCTTTGTTTCTGACAACTTCTCCTTTCTCGTTCAACTTGTTTCTGAAAACCCATCTGGTTCCAATGACATGAGTGCCTCTGGGTTTAGGAACGAGATCCCAGACATCATTCTTGGAGAATTGATCTAACTCTTCTTGCATAGCTGCCACCCAATCGTTATCTTGAAGAGCTTCATCACAGGACGTAGGCTCAATCAGAGACACTAGTCCCAGAGGAATATCTTCAGAAGTTCTGAAGGTAGATCTGGTTCTAACAGGTTCATCTTTGTTTCCCAAAATCAAATCTTCAGATACGTTAATACGACTTTTAACTTTCCTTGGAATTTCTGGAGATTGAATTTCTTCAGAGTCTTGAGTGACAGTTGCTTCTGGAGTTTTCTCAGATTCTACAAGAGTGATTTCCAAATCTGCAAACTTTTCAACTAGCTTTGACTTTTCAGGGTCAAGCTTATCATCAAATCTGACATGAATTGATTCCTCCACAATTTTGGTTTCTGTGTTGTATACTCTATAGCCTTTAGAGCGTTCTGAGTATCCTAACATAATACCTTTCTGTGCTTTGGAATCAAACTTGTTCAGATGTTCTTTAGTATTTAATATAAAACAAATGCATCCAAAAGGATGAAAATAAGAAATGTTGGGTTTTCTTCCCTTACACAGTTCATAGGGAGTCTTTTCCAGAATAGGTCTAATAGAGATTCTATTCTGAATGTAACATGCTGTATTTACAGCTTCTGCCCAAAAGTGCTTTGCTACATTAGTTTCATTGATCATGGTTCTTGCCATCTCTTGGAGTGTCCTATTCTTCCTCTCTACAACTCCATTTTGTTGTGGAGTTCTAGGGCAGGAGAAATCATGGGATATTCCATTAGAATCAAATAATTCTTCAAAATCTTTATTTTCAAATTCTCCACCATGATCACTTCTGACTCTAACAATTTTAGAGTCAAATTCTTTTTGCACTTTAGAACAGAAACTGGTGAATACAGAGTGAGACTCACTCTTGTGCTTTAGGAATTTTACCCATGTCCAGTGGCTGTAATCATCAACGATTACTAGTCCATACTTCTTTCCATTGACTGATGCTGTTTTCACAGGGCCAAATAAGTCAATGTGAAGAAGCTCCAGAGGCTTAGAGGTAGAAACAACATTTTTCTTTTTAAAAGATGTTTTTGAAAACTTTCCTTTCTGACAAGCTTCACACAGAGCATCTGAAGAAAACTTCAGTTTAGGTAAGCCTCTGACTAACTCAAGTTTAGTTAGCTGAGAAAGTTTTCTCATGCTAATGTGGCCTAAGCGTCTATGCCATACCCATTGCTCTTCGTGAACTGACATTAAACATTTAACATTTTGATCTTTTAAATCAGAAAGATTTATTTTATAAATGTTGTTTTTCCTCTTGCCTGTGAAAAGGACAGAGCCATCGTTCTGATTAATGGCTTTACATGTTTTTTGATTAAAGATTACATCATAACCGTTATCACTTAATTGACTTATGGATAACAAGTTATGCATTAATCCTTCTACATAAAGAACATCAGATATAGAGGGAAGAGTACCATTACCAATAGTTCCGGAGCCTCTGATCCTTCCTTTCTGATCTCCTCCGAAGCCTACAAATCCAGCGTCTTTAAGTTCCAGGCTTTGGAACATAGACTTTCTTCCCGTCATATGTCGCGAGCATCCAGAGTCCAGGTACCATGACTGGTGTCTGAACTTTGCTGCATAGGATATCTGCAACATAGATAATCTTATCTTTCGGTACCCAGAATCTCTTGGGTCCTTTCAGATTAGTTTTCCCAGAGTTTCTTACAACTTTGGGTCTTCTAGCATTTTTAAATTTGTGTTCTTGTGTGTGTGTGTAGTGATATGAAAAAGGCGATTTAATTTGGTTACTGGTAGAGGTTTCATCTTCCTTAGGATCATACCCAATTCCCCTTTTATTATTTTGACTTACTCCATAAATCATGGATGCCATAATACTCCTATCTATTCCATTCTTCAGAAATTTTTGAAAGGCTTCTTCATATTTATAAATAATTTCATTTGAAGTTTGTGGTGCTTGAGATAACGTTTCTTCTAATTTTATTTTTGCTTCATCTCTTTCTAACATTAAAGATTTGATTGTATCTTCTTGTGATAGAATTGTTATCTCAAGTTCACTACACTCTTCAAATTTAGCTTTAAGACAGCCCTTAACGTTTTTAAACTTTTGTTTTAATTTCTGATAAGAAGTAAGAGTTTCTGACAAACATGATTCTAAGTCAGATCTAGAAAGTTCAGAAAATACCTCTTCAGATTCTTCATCTGAGCTGCTGGATGTGATAGCCATAAGTGCTACGTTGGCCTGTTCATCAGAGTCAGATTCTGATGATCCAGATTCACTATCGTCCCAGGTGGCCATCAGTCCTTTCTTTGTTCTGAAAGTGTTTTTCTTGAAGCTTTCTTTTCTAGGGTTGTCTTTCTTCAACTTGGGGCATTCATTTCTGTAATGACCTGTTTCTTTACATTCATAGCAGGTAATATCTTTGTTAGCTTTACCTTTTGACGTTGACTCTGATCGATCCCCTCTGGGTCTTGATCTTCTGAAGTTGTTGTTGTTCCTCTTTTTCCAGAGTTGCTTGACTCTTCTGGTTAGTAGGGACAACTCTTCTTCATCATCAGAGTCTTCTGGTTCAGAATCGTCAGTATCTTCAGCTTCTGCCTGGAGAGCTTTGGTTCTGTCAGGTTTCCGTCTTTCAGATCTGGACTTCAGCGCTACTGACTTGTTCCTTTTCTGAGGCTCATCCTCCTCTAGTTCTATCTCATGGCTTCTGAGAGAACTAACAAGTTCTTCAAGGCTGATATTGTTCAGATCCTTTGACAGCTTCAGAGCAGTAACCATAGGTCTCCATTTCTTTGGCAGACTTCTGACTATCTTCTTAACATGATCTGCAGTCGTGTATCCTTTGTCTAACACTTTAAGACCTGCAATAAGAGTTTGAAATCTAGAAAACATAGCCTCTATAGCTTCGTCATCTTCCATTTTGAAGGCTTCATATTTCTGGATAAGTGCCAGAGCCTTCGTCTCCTTGACTTGGGAGTTTCCTTCATGGGTCATCTTCAGAGAGTCAAGTATATCTTTGGCAGTCTCTCTGTTGGTGATCTTTTCATATTCATTGTATGATATAGCATTTAGAAGTATTGTTCTGGCCTTGTGGTGATTTTTGAAAACACGTTTCTGATCTTCTGACATTTTGCTTCTGGGAACTTCAGCTCCATTTAAGATTGGAGGTTTGTATCCATCTGTGACAATGTCCCAGAGGTCAGCATCATAACCCAGAAAGAAACTTTCGATTCTGTCCTTCCAGTAATCAAATTTTTCTCCATCAAAAACAGGAGGCTTGGCATTGTAAGAATCTCTTTCATTTGAGTGGGCCATTGTTTTTCTCATACTGGATCTCTCTACACGGTTAAGTGTTTGATTAGAAAATCAATAACAGAGCCGGAGCTCTGATACCAATTGAAGGTGAGAAAAACAAGAAAGGGGGGGTTTGAATTGTTTGGAAAAATAAGCGCTTTTCAAAATGAAAATCACACAAGGATTTTATACTGGTTCGCTTATAACACAAAGCTACTCCAGTCCACCCGGCCAAGGTGATTTCGCCTTCAACAAGGACTTAATCCACTAATCTTGAAAGATTACAAACAACACCTAAGAGAGAAGAAAATCTCTTAGTCTTCTCAAGTCTACAGACTACACAGAGTCACTTGAGGAAATCAAACAAATAAAAGATACAAGATATGTAATCTAAAGTGCTTCTAAGAAAGCAAGTATTACAAACTTAAGAACAAATTTTTCACTTAATAAGCAAAAGCTTAGTGAAACTCTTTGAGAGCAAAGATGATTTTCTTGAGCGTGAAATAATTCAGTATAGTTTTGGCTAGTTGATTTCTTGTTACTGAATGTTGATTGCATCTCTATTTATATAAGAGTTGGAGTAGAGTAGAATCTGGTGGATATTAAACTGAGTTTACTCCATCACTTAAATAGCTTCTGCAGTTTAACTTTTCTTCTTTGAAGTGACTACTTACCACAAGTAGTATCTTCTCTCTTGGAAGTGGAGATTAACGTCTCTTTCTTAACAAGGAAATCCAATTGAAAATCTTTACTTGTCTTCAACGTTACTCTTTCATGATTAGCAAATCCATAATCAGAGTATTTGTGTAACTGGAGAAACTAGAAATCTTGCTTCTGATGTTGATCTAAATAGATTCTTCAGAAGGCGTTGTTCAGAGTCAGAGCTTCTAGACTTTACTTCATGTTCAGATGCTTCTGAAACTTTGTAGTTTTGTCCAGAGTCAGACTTTCTTGAACGAGATTCCACTTCAGATGCTTCTGATACTAGAGAGTTTGTATCTGATCTTGTTGTGCATCTGATGACATCATCAGATTTATTTCTTCTTTCTTTAGAACCCTGCACACTTAGAAACTTTTCGTTAGGGTGCCATTTTTGGTTTCATCCTTTGTTATCATCAAAATCAAGGAATCTGTTGTAGAACAATTTTTGTTCTTACAATCTCCCCCTTTTTGATGATGACAAAACAACTTAAAATAGCAGATGAAACATGAATAAAAAAGATCAGATAGACAGAAGCTCCCCCTGAGTTAGTGCTAGGGAGTTCAGAAGTTCTTACCAGAGCTTTCCAAGTAATGAGATTTCTGAAAACTTTCTGCAATTTCTTAAATTTAATGTTAGAGCTATTTAATCAGAGCTATTTTTATCAGAGCTATTTCTACAATTGTTGCAGAGTGCTTAAGGTTTTTAGACAATTTTCATCAGAGCTATTTAATGATTTCTCCCCCTTTTTGTCAGAATCAAAAAGACATAGAAAATAAATAATTGAAGAGAAAAACAAAACATTGTATTAAAATAGCAGAAACGAAAAAACAAGAGAACACAGACATCAGAGTCAGCAAAACAAGAAAGCAAAAACAAGAAGGCAAGCAAAACATAAAATCCTAAGTGCCTAAGGGTTCTGAGGCAATTTCTGCAAGATCATGGCAAGCATCTTCTGGATGTTCTCATTGACCGTATCTTGCTTGTCCATTCTGTCTCGGAGGATATTCTGATCTTCCTTAAGGTCCTTCAAAGTCTGAAGAATCATGGGAACAGTAGTTGAAGACTCCCCCTGAGTCAGAGCCTGCTGGGCTTCAGCTTCTGCAGCAGCTTGAGCTTCTGCATCTGCCAGAGCCTTAGCTTCAGCTTCTTGTTGCCTTAGGATTTCTACTTCCTGAGCAATTCTTTCCTCTTCTATTCTTCTTGCTTCTTCTGCTTCTCTAGCCAACCTCTCCTCCTCTAGCCTTTTGGCTTCAGCTTCTCTGGCTAATCTCTCCTGGAGTCTTTCCTCAGCATCTCTGATGTAGCCATTTCTGACTTGTTCAGAGACACTCTTCAGCCTATAAGACTCAGAGGTCATCCAACTAATGACTCTGTTCCAGTGTGTCCTAACAGATTTAGGATCATCACTGACTTCAGAGTTGTTAGCCAGAGACTTGATCTTCTGGATTGAAGCTTCTGCTACCTGCCTGATGGCTTCCTCAAGGGTAGGTATGGTAAGTTCAGGTTCAGGTTCAGGTGAATGAGGTGGAGAGTTTGGAGGGCTAAGATTTAGAGTTTGAGGTTCAGATTCTGCTTCTGGTTGAAGTTCAGAATCTGCTTCTGGTTGAAGACTGGGGGATGAAGCATAAAGTGGGTTTAAATCTAATGGTTCGGATTCTGGTTCAGGGACAGCGGGAAGGATTGGTGGAGTGATATTAGAGGTGAAGGGATCAGATGGTTGAGTTTCAGAGGGGAGAGTGGTTGTTTGTTGTGGTGGAAGTGAAGTTTGGAGTGGTGAGGTTACTTCAGATTGTGTTAGAGTTTGTTGTTGAGAGGCAAGTCTATGAGCATATAGAGTGGCTATTGTTGGGGAGTCAGGATCAGAAGGTTCAGGGTCAGAGGAAACAGTAACATAAGGTGGTGATTCTGGTATAGAGGATGATGAAGAAGAAGAAGTGCTTTGGTGAGTTTGTGCAGGTATAGAGGGAGGAATGAAAGTTCTAGCTATGTTTAGAACTGGTGTAGGTTGGGAGGTTCTGGTGATTGAGGGTGGGATTTCAGAGGAGGTGAAAATGGGTTGAGAGGAGAGAGGGTTAGAGGAAGCCATCTGAAGATTAGAGGAGACAGGAGGAACAGACTTACCAGTTGAGATTTGCAGAGGAGCTGAAGATCCCCAACTGTAACTACCTATTATATCTACATGTCTAAGTAGAGGTAAGTACATAATATGCATGCTAGAACCACTACCTTCGGGAAATAAAAAGGATCCTATTAACAACATAATGTAACACCTAGTTTTTATTATTCGAGCATCTTCGGTAGAATGCTCATCTAAATATAAATTATTATAATATGACTTTAGGCGTGAGAGTAGTATACCTTGACCTCTAGCATTATCATCTAACAAATCAGTTTCTAAAAGCTCCATGCAAATTGAATTTGCATAGTTGGTCTTACCATTAATAGCTTTGCCTTCAATTCGTAGTCCTAAAAGCATGTAGACGTCTTCTAACGTTACAGTACACTCACCGGTTGGAAACCAAAATGTGTGTGTCTCTGGCCTCCATCTTTCTCATAAGGCTAGAATGAACTTGTTATCTATAGACCAAGACATAATCTTGCTAATATGACCAAAACCGGCGAGTTCAACATAAGGTTGAATCATCGGGTCCATTGGAACAAATTCGTGGACTCGAGCTCGAAACCTTGATACATCCTATAATAGAAATAATAAAACACTTGACTAAGTTGGTATTTCAAAATAAAATGGGGTTGGTGAAGATGAAAGATAAAAAGTTAACAAAAGAAAAAACTTACATATGTTGCGATGTTTGCAACTGTTCCTCTGTGTGCTTCGCCCATTGTGAGTAAAGACATATTGTTGGGGAGTTGGTGTAGATGAAATTGGAAGATGTTGTTGAAGATGAAATTGTAAAAGAAGTATTGTAGAGGAAGTAGTGAGAATGTTGGTGTGGAAGAATTGTTGAAGTAGTGGATGTATTTATAGGCAAATGGAAGAGAGCATAAAAATTTGTGTTTGCATGGTGTCTCCACCTCATTTGGCGACCATGTACAATCCTAAAGAGGGGTCGCCATTCAAATTGGCGACACCATAGTGTCGCAACCTGAAAAATACAGTGTGCGAAAAAACAACCGGCGAAAGAAAATGACAGAAGAGTCGCCACCGTGCGTTATTTATCCCAAGGGAGGGAAGGGAAACGCTCGAAGTAAACCTGAAAAAGGAAAGAACAAGACGGGGTCTCGCAACCAAATCTTGGGTTCGGGAGTCGGTTATGCGAAGGGAAGGTATTAGCACCCCTACGCATCCGTAGTACTCTACGGGATCCACTTTTGTAGTTCTTGTCTAAAGGGTGTGGGTTTATCTAATGTACTATTTACTAAAAGGTTAAGAGAAATGACTCGCGTGGATGTCGCATCCACTGCATACGTATCTCATCTGAATATGAGAATCAGAGTCTTCGTAGCTCGGCTGACCTATGGGTTGGGGGTAATTGTGCTCGCTAAGACATCGCGTCTTATGCCTACGTATCTCATCTGGAATGAGAATCAGAGCAAGCCGTAGTTCGGCTAACTACGGGGTTATGGATTGGGTTTTGGACGAACAACGTCACTACGCAATCTACCGGATGCTCGACCTTTGGAGACTTACTCGCCTGTAGTAGAAGGAGTAAACATGTGTTATGGGTTTTAGGGTTTGGGATGCTCGAGGGCAAACAATCAGTCCTTGACGAAGGAACCGCGCTACCTGTGGGGATACGAATACAAAACACAAAACATGTATCTCAAAGTAAAATGCCACCAAGGGGCTCAAACATTGCCTCCTATCGAGGTCTTCCAGCTAAGAAAGCGATAAAGTACGAGAAAGGGAAAAAATTACCACACGGATAAAGATCCGAAGCTATAGCAGTTAAAGGAGCAAGAAACCCTGAGATCTCTCCAGCTAGACCATCAAAGAAAATCAGTCAATACGATTAATCAGGATAAACCTCCGGATGGTATCCCTGCAAGAGTATGTGAGCCCTCACGAAAACTCAACAGAAAGGTTAGACAAACAAGGTGAAATCCAGGGAAAACAATGCCATGGCAACACAAAGACAGGTTAGAGAAACAAAATAGGGTAACCAAGAGTTGCCCCTAAATCAAAATGTAACCACATGAATAATTCCATCAAAATTCACAAAAAGCTCACAAAAAGCAATCAAGGGTAGGAAGCCTAAACCTCTTGTCGAACACATGCATCAAAAGGGTAGAGCATTCAAATTAAAGGCATAAAGATGATGGATATATGACAAACCTGATTGGAGAGATTGATTAAGATTGAATGGTACGGCCGGATCTGCAAAGTAATACTAGGGTTTGTGTGAGGCGGAGTGAACTTCTCAGGGCTGCCTGAAGGTCGCTGCAGAGTAGTTCCTAGGTTTCCTTCTCTCAAAATCTTTCTCCAGTGAATCTCCTAGTGTAACTCTAAGTGTAATTCCAAGTGTGTTTTCCTCTACTGAAACTTCAGTATTTATAGACTGATTTTCATGGGTAGTGGGCTCAAATGAGGGAGACCCGAGTCCAAAATAATTTGTTATATTTTATTTATTTATTTAATTAATTAATTAAATAATAATAAATTTTTTTTTCGTTATTTTTTTTTTCCGTTATTTTATTTTATTTTATTTTTTTTTTTCAGGAAAAATGAAGGGTAAATTTTGGGGTATTACACATAGGGCCATGCATGCAAGGCTAGTTCTGAATGCTTGGTTTCGAGGTCTGATTGCATGGGGTCGCCACTTGAATTGGCGACCATGTACAAGCATTAAGTGGAGGCGCCAAACCATTTGGCGACACCATCTGCATGTCTGACACGTGGCAGTCTTGTCTCCTGCATGCTAAACAAGTCACTTGTGGATGGCTTGCATGATTGACACATCATCTCTGACTATCTTACATGTCCGACACGTGTCTGTCTTGTCTCCTGCATGCTGATGACTAACTTCTTGATAGCTTGCATGGTTGACACATCATCTCAGACTGTCTTGCATGACTGACACATCATCTCAGAACTAGCTTACATGTCAGACACGTGGCTGTCCTGTCTCCTGCATGCTGAAAAGTCACTTCTTGATAGCTTGCATGGTTGACACATCAACTCACACTGTCTTGCATGACTGACACATCATCTCAGAACTAGCTAGCATGCTTGACACATCATCTCAGAGTAGCTTGAATGTCCGACACATCATCTCAGAACTAGCTAGCATGTGAGAAACTGATACCATCTATTTAAGTGTCTTACTATCAACATCCAAGACACTTCACTCACATTCATCTGCACTTGCAAAATAGTTTTCATCTCCACAATGTCATCTTCATCATTATACAGTGTCAACGTTCACTGCAACGGTGAAACTTTTGAGTCTGAGCTTCATGGTTTTTGTTTTCGAAACACTGATACCATTAGAATCACGATCAAGAGAAATGCAACCTTTTTGCATTGGAAAAAAAGAATACAATCCTTTATAGGATCAGGTATTGTGTCAAAGATCACATATCAAAATCCAATATTTTTTGAGAATGGTCAATGCAAGTTTTTTCCCCTTAAGGTCCGAGACGATGAAGATGTTGAAAACATGTTTGTTAGTCATGAACATTCAGGCAACAATTGTATCGAGTTGTACATTACTCTACAATGATGTATACCATCTCAACAGTCTCAACTAACCGATCAGGATGAAGCTGGTGAAGATGATGCAGATGATGCACAATGGTAAGATGAACTCAACCCAGAAGCAGAAGTAGAAGTCGACGTTGTTGATGAAGAAGAAGAGGAGACCGAGATACAGGTTGATCACATGCTGAACAACGACGATGAAGATGATGATCAACCACCACCAATACCTCCTAGTCATGCTTACAATCCGCCTCAACATATGACAAATATGGATCTTCACGACGATGAAACATCCGACAGTGTCTTCTATAATCCGTATCCGAGACCAGTAGGCGAATTAAAGGTGGGAGACATGTTTCGTACCAAAGAAGAATGTGTATTGGCAATCAAAAAATTCCACATGAACAACTTTGCCGACTTTACTGTGAAACGCACTGATTCTAGAAGGTATGTTATCGAATGTCGTAACATGCTTTGTAAGTTTCGTTTGGCTGCGTCTTACAAGAAGAAAAATGACGCTTGGGAGATCGCTTCAATAGACCCACCGCACAGTTGCGTTGCAACTAACGTTGAACAAGATCACCGTAAACTGAGCACAACTTTGATATGTCAAGACATTCTGCCATTGGTAAATAAAGACCCATCAGTGAAGGTGAGTATAATTATATCCCATATCCGAACAACATATAATTATACTCCATCTTACAAGAAAGCATGGATTGCGAGGACAAAGGCTATTGAACAGGTTTTCGGCAACTGGGAGGATTCATTCAAGGAATTGCCACGGTTTTTATGGGCACTAAAAACATATGTCCCAGGAACTGTGGCAATTATAGAGACAGTGCCAGCAATGATGCTAGACGGAACCTATTCTACAGGTAATAGAATATTTCACCGTCTCTTTTGGGCATTTGACCCGTGCATCAAAGGTTTCGCTTTCTGCAAACCTATCTTGCAAATTGATGGCACTTGGTTATACGGAAAATACAAGGGTACTTTGCTCATGGCGGTTGCACAAGACGGTAACAACAATGTCTTTCCCATTGCCTTTGCTCTTGTTGAAGGTGAAACGGCTGATGGATGGGGTTTCTTTCTTCGACATCTCAGAACGCATGTGGCTCCACAAGCCAATCTATGTTTGATTTCTGATAGACATGCTGCCATTGAGAGTGCCTACAACAACCATGACAACAGATGACATGATCCTCCTTCTACACATGTCTACTGTATCAGACACATTGCACAAAACTTCATGCGTGCTATAAAAGATAAGAATCTTCGCAAGAAGGTGGTGAATGCTGGGTATGCTTTAACTCAACCGTCATTTCAATATTATCGTGATGAAATTAGTCTGTCTAATGAAGACGCGGGGAGACGGATAAATAACATACCAGTAGAGCAGTGGGCAAGAGCATTTGACGGTGGTTGTCGATGGGGCCACATGACAACAAACATTGTGGAATGCATGAACGGGGTTTTCAAAGGAATTCGAAATCTGCCGATAACCGCCTTGGTAAGATTAACCTATTATAGGTTGGCTTCTATGTTCGCAACCAGAGGTGAAAGATGGAGTGCAGTGTTAATGTCTGGGCAAGTATTTAGTGAGTGTTGCATGAAGGTCATGAAAGAGGAGAGCATCAAAGCTAGCACACACGCTGTAACAGTCTTTGACCGTCATAGACAAAATTTCAGCATCCAGGAAACAATGGGAAACAACGAGGGGAGACCAAATTTAGCCTACGCTGTTAGACTACACAGAAGTTGGTGCGATTGTGGAAAATTTCAGGCCTTCCGCATACTTTGCTCCCATGTCATTGCAGCATGCGCTTATACTCGTCAAGACGCTTACAACCATTTATCTGATGTGTACAAGGCCAACACCATCATGAATGTATATAGTCAAAGCTTTTCAGTACTACCAATGGAGGATTACTGGCCTCCATATGAAGGAGATATTGTTTGGCACAATGAAGAGATGCGTAGAAAGAAGAAAGGAAGGCCAAACAACACACGTATCAGAACAGAGATGGATTCCACAGATAAAATGATAAGATTATGTAGTATCTGTCGTCAACCAGTACACAACAAAAACAACTGTCCCAATCAAGGAGCATCATCTAGATCTTAAGCTTTTTGTAACATTGTATTTCTGTAACAATCAATCATTATATATCATTAAGTTCTTGTTACAACGAGTTTCATAACAAACATCAGTACAAAACATCTGAAAACATAAATAATTCTAACTGATTACAACAATCAAATTAATGTCGTCTCGACCGAACATCATTTCCCTAGCATCCTTATCAGTCTTCATTCGCACCCAACCAAAGATACTATCAAGTCTCTCAATACTTCTGATTTTTTCCCCTTCTGGTATTTTCCCGTCTAACCATCGAACCAGCTCCCTCTTCAGTTGATCTAACGTGGTGATGTTCCAAAACAGGTTCAGCAATTGAGGTTTGTCTCTCGCATAAATCACCTTACCGTATCGGCGACGAACACCAAACATGATAGCCAAATGATTATATGAGTTGTGGAACAATTGGTCACACAACGCATCTATTTATAAGACAAAAAAGGCATTTTATGAGGGAGTCGCCAATTGAATTGGCGACTACTCTTAAAACCTACACATAGGCGCCAATTGGATTGGCTAGGGCACCTTCCCTAGCCAATCCAATTGACGCCTCCATTCAAGTTTTAAGAAGAGTCGCCATATAAACAACTTTCATGTTCATCAAAAATCCATTTGAAACTTGGAAGCTCATCATTCATTTCAAAACATTATAGGTCATTTTGACAGAAACCCTAATTTTGGGTCAAGTTTGCAGGGACCTAAATCACTCATTTTTAATTATTTTGAGGTGGGACCAAGTGCATTGGAAAATTTGATATGTCTACTTCAATTGTTATGTTGGATAAAATTTCATAATTCTAAAAGAAACACATGGGATAATACAAAACATTATAGGTCAGATAACAGTTGAAAAACTCAGAAGTCCAACTTCATCTGCGCATAACTTTCTCATAAAAAATCCAAATGATGCAAAATTTATGTCCAAATTCATTGTCTTGAAAAGATATACAACTTTCATGTTGGAGGTTTTGTCATTTGAGACTTTTTTAAGGGAGTCGCCAATTGGATTTGCGCCTCCTCTTAAAAATTACACATAGGCGCCAATTGGATTGGCTAGGGCACCTGCCCTAGCCAATCCAATTGGCGCCTCCCTTTAAGTTTTAAGAGGAGTCGCCAATTCAATTGGCGCCTCCTCCTAAAAGTGGGGTATTTTGGGAATTTTTCTGAAACATGGGGTATTTTGGGATTTTTTTCGAAAAACTGGGTTATCTCGGTAAAAAAACCCGAATATCTCAACAACCTTAAGCCATCTAACTTTGTATTTTTTTACATTAATAAACACAGTTAGAAGTGTGTCCGATACAAGCTAAAAAAATGGATCTCTAAATGAAATTCTTGAAAATGCCATTAACACTTTTGAGAGTAACATATGAAAATGTGTGCACTAATTCACGATGTTACAAATTTGATTCACGATGTTACAAATTTGAAAATTGACTATGCTAGTTATTCTTTTTTATGGTGAATTTGCTAATATCATAACATTTTTTATTGATTCATTTATTCTATGATTAAATTGAATTGTTGATCATTTTATAATAGTGATTTTTCTTAATAATGTTTAAATAAATGCATGGATCCGTTATACTATAGAAGTCATACTTTAGAAAAATTAATCATTAGGCCAAATATAAATTATAACCTAATTTATTTATTTTTTAAAAAATATTTTTGTTATTCTTTTGACTTGAGCTATCATGTTGAATCATAGAAGTCATACTTTAGAAAAATTAATCATTAGGCCAAATATAAATTATAACCTAATTTATTTATTTTTTTAAAAATATTTTTTTATTCTTTTGACTTGAGCTATCATGTTGAACCGAGTTCAAGCTAACAAGTCGAATCAAATTGTTTGTAAATTTTGTTGAGTCCTAGTTAAATTGAAAATAAAGTTCATGATGAACTCATGCCAGAGTTTCAAGTTAATCCAATTCTTATTGAGTCAAACTAAATTTGACTAAGCTCGACTAATTTCCAACCCTACTCAACTAGAAAGTTTGCACAAATTGGAGGTTAGTTACGAAAGCAAATCTAAATGATGTCCCTACTCACCTAGAAAGTTTGCAAAAATTGGAGGTGAGTTCCGAAGCTAATTTAAATGATGTCATACTCATTATACACAAAGTTTGCTAAGCATAAAGAAAAGAGGTCATACACTCACACAATGTTCCATAATAGCTTGATTTAATCTGGCTTGGTGATCCATGAGATTTCAAATCAAAATAGTTACATAGTATATCATATTAGAACAATGATGTCTAATATAAATCTTATCAGCGCATTTTGGATGCACGTTCTTTCATGTTTGTACTTAAGTATTTCTTCGGTTTGCTTAGATTATTTTTATGTTTTAATGTGTTTTCATAATTTATGTTATTTTTGCCCTTATTTAATTTTCGTAATTAATTTTCAGCATTAGCAGCTTTCGCGAGAAAAATCATATCTTGAGCTAGGAGTATCGGATTGAGACGTGCTACCATTCGATGGAAAGCTAAGAAAAAGATCTACAACTTTTGTTAGAAATCGAGAGCTGAATCAGACTGTAGAAGGGCCAGAAAATTCATTGAAGTTGCAACATTAGTTTTATTTAAGTTTTGGGTCATTAGTTTTGGGCTTGGGTTATGTTTTCGATCCAGTTGGGTTGTAAACCAAATTCCTTGTTTTCCATATACCTAGCAGCCGCATAACATTGGGATGATCACTATTCACGAAATACTTGGAAGTTTTGACAAGAATTCTCATGAAGAACTAATCGATCCAAACAATTTGCTGTATTCGGGTTCCGATACCTTGAGATTTTAGTAATTCTTATTCAGGTTTTTTATTCCTTTCAATATTAATATATGTATTTTGTTTGCTTAATCCGATTTACATATGCTATATTGATTTAATCCGATTGATTGTGTGATCCTAACTATAGTCACGATTTCGTTTGCTTAGTTCGTTATCGAGTCCGTTTAATTCATGTTTGCTTAATTCATGAAACTTAATCCCGTTTGCTTAATTCGGATAATAGGAACATACAACTTATACTATCAATTGCGCTTGTCAGTTGATATTATAATCGAATAGGAATAGTTAATCTGCGGTTGGAATTACGATAGTCGATGATAGGCAAAGACCGAATCAGTAAATTGTTGCTACAACTTATTTCAATAATCACTTATTTTAATCTATTTTTTTAATTGAATCCTAAACCAACCAAAACCCCATTAATCGTTACTATCATTGGTTAATTCATTCAAGAATCCTTGTGAGAACGATAATCCGAGTCAATTTGTCGCTAACTACGTTTTGTCAAAAATACTCGTTCTTGATCCGCGCGCGACAGCGGATCAAATTGGCGCCGTTGCCGGGGATTCTTGTCGAATTAGCCAATAATTTAGTTTTAAGTATTGTGTATTTTGTTGTTCTGCAATTTCCTGTTATTTTTCCGAATTTTTCTACAGTTTCGCGTTCGGAGTTGCGTCTAGAGTCAGAAAAAACCGGTTTTTGGAAAATTTGTGTTTGATTGTATAATTTTTTTTCCTACTGGAAGCAGAAAAATCGTGCGATCATTAGATTAAATTTGGTGCTTTTGTATTTTTCTGAATTTATTTTAATCATTTTTCTTCTTTCTATTTATTTTTGTCTATTTCGGACATAATTGGTATTTCTGTGTTTTTTTTATTACATGGATGATCAAGGAACATTAAGACAGTTTGCTGCTCCTGATGTTAATTATAATGACTTTTGTATTGAATATTCTGATGTTTCGGTTCCTTTTGAATTGAAATCTGGTTTAATACACTTGTTTCCAAGGTTTAATGGTCTTGCAGGTGAGGATCCGCATGAGCATCTGAAGGAATTTGAGGTTGTGTGCTCTGCACCTTCTGGACCTTCACTAGAAGATATTGTCAAACAAATGGCTGAAAATAATCTCCAGTTTCAACAATAAGTAGATTCTACTTTAAAGACTTTGCAAACACAGATTGGGCAGCTTGCCACTTTGGTGAATGCCATGCAGCAAGCTCAAGGATCAAACCAACAACCCTTGCAAGAACATTGTGTTTTTCAAATAGATTTGATTTCTGAAATTGTTGATGATACTTGTAGTGATTTGTTTGCATCTGATTTTCCATCATTGTCTGGTTTTGATGATGTTTATTCTTGTGATATTTGTACTGAAACTAAAATTTCCATCTGATAAGTTGATATTCTTACTGCAGATGAGGTTGCAAATAAAGTTGTTCATGTAGATAAAGCTCTTGACATCCCGGCTGCCCCAAACACTCCTTCTATGGAGCAACCACCTTCCCTCGAGCTGAAGCAACTTCCTGAAAATATGAAATATGCTTATTTAGAGATGAATGAAAAACTACCGGCTATAATTTCTTCTAACCTTGATTTCGATCAAGAAAATAAGCTTTTGCAGGTTTTAAGGAAGCATAAAAAGGCATTTGGTTGGACATTGACTAACATTCCAAACCAGATCACCTTCACGTGTCCATTTGACACTTTTACTTTTAGAAGATTCTTTGATCCTGGAATAAAAGGCGAAGATACTAATAAAAATTTCAAGTTCAATGGACATTACCCAAATCTATTCCATGACAGCCCCACTTTGGAAGAAGAAAATGTAGAATATATCTCTTTGGGAAAGACTGCTTATGTGATCACCTATCCTCCTTGACTACTCGGGTGTGTTCATTCCTCTCTCTTCTCTCTCTTATTTTATGTTTGTTTCTTTCATTGAGGACAATGCATATTTTAAGTGTGGGGGAGGGAATACTTTATTTTCTTTGTTTTTGTTCTTTGTTTTGTTTTGTTTTTGTTTTCTTTCTAAAAAAAAATTGCATTTTTGTTGAAAGTTTTAGGCTATAGAATAATTTGAGATTAGTTTGTGGAAACTTGGGAAAAATTCACAAGATCGGTATTGTTTTAACACCGTAAGTCTCCTGCATATGGAAATTGAGTTGAATTTTTATTATGCTTTAGCCTTACATTCTCACCCTCTGACAGCTCTTGAGTAGTTTATTTCAGCAGTCAGCACCATCTCACATACACTCTACGCAGGGAAGCCGATGAATATAAGTGAGTGTTCCAAAAAAAAAAGAGAAAAAAATAAAGGAATGCACCTTCTAAGTTTGGTGACCCTCACCCGGTCACTTAACCCAACGGTTGTGGAACCTTCAAAAAAAGTTGGAAATAAGACTCTTTTGTAGTTGGTTCAGCGGTTTCTGATGCTGAACTTGGTAGGGCGGATTACGGTCTGATCCCCCGCAACTACAATTGAGTAAGCAAAGGGTTATGCCACTTAAGTACCAGAACCCCGTGCAGAAAAAGATCAGAGTCCCTAACCGGTCGCCTTGCTATGAGTGTGTGGAGATAACGAGCTTAATGTGATTGCGCCTGAATGAAAAAGAGCAAAGAAGGATGAGTAAGTTAGGCTTTAATATAATAACATGATTCGAGTTGATTTGTGTATTCAGGAGGGTTATGTCTGCATAACTGTGGATTAGTGTTCTTACAATGTCCTTAGTGTGCAAGATTAGTACCTATCGAAGCAAACTTAACCGAAGATGACTTGTAGCCTAGAATGAGTAACCGTTGATGTGTCTGTGTTTTGTTTTGTTTTTCATTTTGCTCGGAGTGCAAAAGTTCAAGTGTGGGGGAATTTGATCAGTGCATTTTGGATGCACGTTCTTCCATGTTTGTACTTAAGCATTTCTTCGGTTTGCTTTGATTATTTTTATGTTTTAATGTGTTTTCATAATTTATGTTATTTTTGCACTTATTTAATTTTCGTATTTAATTTTCAGCATTAGCAGCTTTCACGAGAAAAATCATATCTTGAGCTAGGAGTATCGTATTGAGACGTGCTAGAAGTCGATGGAAAGCTAAGAAAAAGATCTACAACTTTTGTTCAGAAGTCGAGAGCTGAATCAGACTGTAGCAGGGCCAGAAAACTCGTTGAAGTTGCAACATTAGTTTTATTTAAGTTTTGGGCTTGGGTTATGTTTTCGATCCAGTTGGGTTGTAAACCAAATTCCTTGTTTTCCATATACCTAGCAGCCGCATAACATTGGTATGATCACTATTCACGAAATACTTGGAAGCTTTGGCAAGAATTCTCATGAAGAACTAATAGATCCAAACAATTTGCTGTATTCGGGTTCCAATACCTTGAGATTTTAGTAATTCTTATTCAGGTTTTTTATTGCTTTCAATATTAATATATGTATTTTGTTTGCTTAATCCGATTTACATATGCTACATTGATTTAATCCGATTGATTGTGTGATCCTAACTATAGTCACGATTTCGTTTGCTTAATTTGTTATCGAGTCCGTTTAATTCATGTTTGCTTAATTCATGAAACTTAATCCCGTTTGCTTAATTCGGATAATAGGAACATGCAACTTATATTATCAATTGTGCTTGTCAGTTGATATTATAATCGAATAGGAATAGTTAATCTGCGGTTGGAATTACGATAGTCGATGATAGGCAAAGACCGAATTAGTAAATTGTTGCTATAGCTTATTTCAATAATCACTTATTTTAATCTATTTTTTTAATTGAATCCTAAACCATCCAAAACCCCATTAATCGTTACTATCATTGGTTAATTCATTCAAGAATCTTTGTGAGAACGATAATCCGAGTCAATTTGTCGCTAACTATGTTTTGTCAAAAATACTCGTTTTTGATCCGCGCGCGACAGCGGATCAAAATCCTACTCAAATGCCTTTTCTATATACATATTTAATTTTAAAAGCCAACAAAGGGCAGTTGAAAGATTAATAAATACTACCGCAAGATGCCAAAAGTCAGTTATTCATTACAGTTTGTTAAGATTGTTTTTTAATTAAACTAAATGGCATCAAACAAGGAGACAAAAAAGATTACACAAATTATTAATCTGATTATCATCTTCCATTACCGCAGGTAAAATACAAACTCATGTGGCAAATATCAATCTGTTCGAATTCCACCCATGAAGGTCCTTGAATCAGGGCAGTTTCCACTAAATTGAGTTTGTGAAAAATCAAAACCCGGGTTCTGAAAGATGCCCCTTGCACATGGTACCGAAAAGTATCTTCCCCGAATCTCATCCAGAAACAGAGCATGATGCCTGCTCTGATACCAATTGAAATTCCGGTATGTAGATCCTGGATGTCGTACACGATGTCTCAACACCAGGGTCAACATGTTATCACACCACAAACAATGTTAGGATTTAAACAACAGAACGATAAGAAATAACACAAGTAGTTGTTAATCTAATCCGGTGCAACTTCACCTACATCTGGGGGCTACCAAGCCAGGAAGGAAATCCACTATCACAGAATTAGTTTAAAGTTCTGAATAACCTCAGGTTTTACAAACTTCTCACCTAATCTCTACACGTGAATTTTTCTATCTAAGACTCTTTTAGATATTAGACCCCTCTCATTTCCCTTCAACCACACAACAATTTATAACAGAAAAATACAATCCACACTTGCTTAAAAGCTTTTAAGAGATTGACAATTACAACTCAATAAAACAGGTCCAATTTAAGTATCGAGGAGATACTCGAATGACTCACATAATAAAAAGACATGAAACCCTAATTTAGGCAATATTCAGCACTGTTTCGATACCTTTTTATGTTTATGAACGATCTATAAATAGTAGTGGAGAGACATGGGCTTCAGGATTGATTCACAGAAGGTCCAAGGACTCTGCACAATCTTATGTAGATTTGATTTCAATAAATCATATGTTTCCTAAAATGTTTTGGCATCTTTACTTTATAAACAAGTCAAGGCAAAAAGTCTTTTGCTTTTTAGAAAACACTTTACATATTTCTAGAACTAAATTTTCAAAGTATCTTCAGATAAACCATGAAAGGAAACAAATCCCACAAGATACTAAAAAATAGCTCACACTCCAGTGTTGAACCAACATGTCAGGACATTTTGTTCAACAAATCACAACAATACTTGTTTTTCCAAAACGTAGTCAATCACTACATATCAAAACTAACAGGCTTGATGGTGACGTTGAGGGTGAGAAGATGACAAATGATGTCAACGCCTAATCTCGGTATGTTATAAGGGCTCCAAGTGAATAAATTTACACTATTTTGAAGCAAGTGTATCAACTCTTCTTCTTTTAATTTTGAAATGGAGGTGCCTAACTTTGTAGTTTAGAAGCTCTGAGAGCCGATGTGAACTTCTTTCAAGTTTTCTATAGGAACAAACCTATCTTTTAATACTCCTATCTTGGTTTAAGATCAATGAAGTTGACGTTGGGGGAGTTTAGCCTTGGTGTAGGATATGCATATCTTGTCGCCATCTTTATCTTGAGGTTATCTTGGTAACATCTCCTTGCTACTTCTTGATCTCATTTCACTATGCCTACCTGCCCATTTTTTAAAGGATATTTCTTGGATAGGTAGAGCATGGATAAGGTTACTTCTACTATGTTGAACACATGGCGACAAGATGAAGAAGCATTTATGACCAGCTATCTAAATTTTATGGTTTTGAAGTTCTCTCCCACTCCAAAAGTGGTTATAATAGAAACCTACCAAAGAGCCTTTAAAGGGATGCAAGTGCTATGAATCTAGTTATAATATTTCAAAGTCATCCTAGTAGAGGATGTTAGATGGGTTATCCATATTTATAAGTATTATCTTTACATTCCAATTGAACATATGTACACTAATGACCATGGGTCCATCTTCATGGGGAAAGGATCCCAACAATTTATCTTTAAGAGAAGGTGACCTTGGATGCAAAAGTTGAGCGAGGCTTTAAGGGTTACTCTACGACATGAATGACCCGACGAGCATATATCTTTTGCAAATAGCTCCAAACATTGTATTAAGTGTGTGGTGAGTGGGTTCTCCTCCGTTTCCTTCTTCTTATTCCCTTTATCTTTTAGGTTGTGGACTTTTGGGTCTCTATATCCCCAAAGGTTCTGTCCTTATTACAGAGCTATATGATGCACTTTGAACATATGTTCTTAGATGCCCCTCTTGAATGAGGAGTTCTATCTCCTTCTTCAGCTGGTGGAAATCGTTAGTGTGGTGACCTTTAACTTTTTAGTATTTGCACCACATGTTGGGTTTGTTCCCCATCACCTTCCACTTAGAGGTTAGGGATTTTGGTATGGCGTTGGTGTGAAATATTTCTCTTCATATTTGTTCTCTCCTCATGTTCAATGGAGTATAGTTCATTGTGGTGCATCTGATAGTTTTGAAGGTACCTTTGCCCCTGATTGTTTGAAGGAGTTTATTTTTATAGTGACTTGAGGACTCAAATACTCAACACTATGCCCTAGCCATTATTTCTTCCATTTTGGTGGATTTAGCACCTCTAACTCTATTTTCTGCATTTCTCTCATTTCCTTTTCTTGCATTTCTCTCATTTCCTTTTCTTGCATTTCTGTAAAACGTCACTAGCAAAGGCGACTTGAATTTTTTGTAACTAGAGAGTCCCAAATCTCGACGAAAAGGGGTTAAGGGTCCAACACCTCTATGCCTACTTGGTGATCATCATCTTGTCACTATTGTTGCTAGATGTTCTGAACGCTCGTTTGTAGGTTTTAGTTTTGGCGACTTAATTCTTTAATAAGGGGGTGCATCTCCACTAGGGTCTCTAGATTGCCATTACTAAATGTAATCCTCGTGCCCACCATTATTAAATAATGGTTGGGTTAATCGAAAGCTCTAGAAAGGGTGTGGTCCAAACCAAATTTACCAGACTCCACATTGACCATAAACTACTCGTGGCCACTACAATAGCAATGACCCTTCTTGTAATAAGTTAAGCAAGGGGTCTTTATATGTAAAAAAGTGATACCTTGACCTAACCTTCGAGCTTGATATATATAGCCCCCATCTGACCTAACTAAATGTGTAGGCTTTAAGCTATAATCCCATGCGTGATTTATGGATCACTTTTTATCAGGACGGTAGCGGTAAACTCATGACCATCAAGCTATGGATAAACTTGACGCCAATAAAACCAGAGTCGCCACCGCGCTTTTATTGTTTCTAAAGGAAAAGGGAAAAGTACGAACAAAACCCAAAGATAAGAAGTTTTCAAATCAAAACTAATAAAATGCCAGAGATTACAGGTAAGGGGGTTGGTTACACAGAGGGAAGGTGTTAGCACCCAAAGTTTCCTATGTACTCCTAGGGAGCCCTTTTTTATGTGCGCATATGTTTTTAGTATAAAAGATGTTTGATAAAAATATAGGGTGGGGATGAGAAAAGAACTTATTGATTATAATTTTGTGTTTTACAAGACCTTCGGTCTTGTGCCTATGTACCAACATAAAAATGAGGGATCAAAACCTTGTAGTTCGTGGTAAAAATTTCAAAGTTGGTGAATTGCTTTTAACAAAAAGTTTAAATGAAAAGGCAAAAAGGGGCCAAAATTTGAATGGGGTTGTTATTTCTTTTTGTCTTTTTGAAATTTAAAGTCAATATGATTAATTTTATTTACAAATTTTATTTAAGAAAAAAAGTTCAAAAATTCAATGGCATAAGGCCAAAGTTTCTAGTTATTAAAACAAAGTCTAAGTTTGAAAACACAAGCAAAGAATTTTTTTAAAAAGGGGGAGAGATTTTGAAATTTAAGAAGTGGGAGGAGATGAAGAGACTATCTGTAAGACCCTAATTTTTACCCTAAGATCCCTCATGGCATCATATCATTTACTTACTGCATTGCCTCAAGGATCATATCATGAGTGGCTCCTTAACCCTTGGGTGGGACTTGTGTGAGTGGTTTGAGACCACCAAGCATTCTTTTATTGTATATTATTTCTTTTCTTATTTTGATTACTAACCAAAAGCACAAAAATATGTCACTAACTTTTTTATTTTGAAGCTCAAGTGACCATGTGCTCCCTTTCTCCTAGGAGGCTCCTAAGCTCAATGAAAGGGCTAGATGAAGATGAGAAAAGGCATGACAATGGTCCACAAAGTCCCTAATCATCATATATGTCTCCCAAGTATCTCAATTTGCTAATTTGATCAGGATAACCCAAAGGGCTTGAGGATTGTTTCCCAAGGAAACCCTAATTCAACTGTGCATTGACTGTGCCTTGCTCATGAAGCAACCTCAACCTATGATCAAATTTAATCAAGGTAAGTTCTTTAATTCATTATTTTATTCATATATGAGCCTATGTGAGGCCCCTCAATCATTAATTCATCAATATTTTAAGTTTGACCTTGAGAAGTTGACCAGTCAAGTCATCTGACTAAACTGAGGATCACCGAGACACAACTTGTGATGTGTTTGTCAAATGAAGATGACCCAAAGAGAAAATATGTTATTAAGAACCATATAAACAACTTTAATGTTTATCAAAAATCCATTTGAAACTTGTAAGGTCATCATTCATTTCAAAACATTATAGGTCATTTGGACGGAAACCCTAATTTTGGGTCAACTTCCCAAGGACCCAACTTCCTTATTTTTTATGATTTTGAGGTGAGACAAAATGCATTGGAAATCTTAAGATGTCTAATTCAAATGTTATGTTGGAAAAAAATTTCATAATCCTAAAAGAAATACATAGGATAATACAAAACATTATAGGTCACTTTGGACCTAAGTCATTGAATTTGAAAAATGTCCAACTTCAAGTGCCCATAACTTTCTCATTAAAAATCCAAATGATGCAAAATATAAGTCTAAATTGATTATCTTGAACAAATCTACAACTTTTATATTGAAGTTTTTTCCATTTGAGGCTTGCATCATTGAAATAGAGGGGCTTGAAGATGCTTGTTTTTGGCAAAAAATTTCAAAGGGAACCTAGACATGTTTTGTACCCAAAACTTCATAGCCAGTTTTCATAAATTTCCAATTTCCAAATGGATTTTTGTCCAACATGACTTTTATTACTTATTTCAAGGGATTTCCAACCATTACTCACATTAATTTTTTGGACTTTCCACGAGTGAGTTTCGAAGAGCTTAATGTTTATGGTCATTTTTGCATTTCACTTTGAAACTTCATGTGCAAGCTTGTGCAGCCCCTTGTGCACGTCCAATTCACTTCCATATGAGTTCAGCATGGATTTGCATTCATTCTTGGGCCTCACATGCGCCTGTACAGGCCCATGCATGGAGGATCCAAATTTCGTGCACACGAGCCAAGCATTGCCTTGCACCCATTCCAGCTATAAATATAAGCTCATTCTCATTCAAATGGTAACCACAAGGAGATCTGAAGTGCTGCTGAATTGAAAACCAAACCCTCACTAAAGGAATTTTTCAGTTTTCATTTCCAATTTTAAGCTTGAATTTCAACATCATTAGTTGATCTTCACAGCTCAATTCCTTAACCTGGCATCACCATCACACTTCCAGAGCAAGATTGGATCAAGAGCTTGGACAATTCGTGTTGTTTAAAGCTCCATTTCAGAGGTATAACACCAAAATTTCTTGATCTGGATCTTACAATATGATGTGAATTTCTTTGGTTTGTGTTGTTTTCTGAAGTCCTCATGCATGAGGCAGGCCAGTGGTGGTCTCAATTTTGCAAATCGTGCCATTTCAGTTCATGCACCATGATCTTCAAGCTCATGTTTCTCTCTAAATAGGAATTTTGAGGAGGATCCATGGTTACAGGGGTGATGTACATCACCTCAGCTTCATTTTGATACCTTTATTTCTCATTTTCATTAAACTTCGTTTCCCTGCGCGTGGTGGCCGGATCTGGTTAGATCGCCGGAGAAGATGGTGGTTTCCACCACCATCCCCACGTGGGAGCTTCATGGCCCTTGGATCTCACTGAAACGTTATAATCCTGGCCTTTCATTGTTTTGACTTATTTTAAATCCAAGTGTAGCGCGTTTGACCAAGGCACATGGTGTGACCGCGCCTCTGAATCACATGATCATTGCCACATCAATTAATGAGATGATCAGAGGGTGCTAGTTTTTTCTATTTTTCTTATTTCTGTTTTAATTTCATTTAATTCCTTTTATTTTCAAAAATTCATAAATATTTTATTTGAAGTCACAAAAATATGAGACCAATTCCAAAAATTTTCTTGAAAAATCTAGTTTCATATTTTGATTTTTAATTATTTTTGTGACTTCATTTAATATTTTTTGTGAAATATTTGATTTTTAATAGTTTTAATTCATTTTAAAATACTTTTTGATATTTGAAAAATCCAAAAATATTTTCTTAACACATATGGATCATGATAAGTCAATGAAAAATAGTCTCATCAATTTCTTAATAGATTTGAGATTTATTTGAGATTTTAATTCATATTGTGTTATTTTTATTGTTTTTTAATTATTTTTAAATAGTTTCTGATTTCAAAAATTATTGAGAAAATTTGTCAAAGCTTGTTTGACCATGTTAGATCTATGAGAATTTAGTTGGACTTGTTGAAGTTGATTTGAATTAAATTTGAGGTTTGACCATATTTTGTCCATTTTATTTTTGCATTTATTTTTAATTCAAAAATACCAAAGAAATATGTTTGACTTGTTGACTTGTAACCTTCATTTCTCTTATGTTTAGCATTGGTTGATGATGATTTGATTCACTTTTTGACCAATTGTATTTGATACTTGAATTCTCTTTCCATCAATTTCATCTTCATCCCATTTCTTTTTTTCCTTTTTGGCCAATGAGTTAATGTCTTATGGTTGATCTTGACAAATGAGAGGTTTAACCTTCTTTGATCCAAATCAAACTCAATTTTATCCAAGATCAAGTGAGTTGCTTTATGTCCAAGATAGGTTGCTTCTTGGTCAAGCAAAAAACCTAAAGTCCATACAAGGCCTTTCCTCTTTTCGTTTGGCATGGCAAGTTTTTGGAGATTGGCTTACTAGTCATGATCTCTAACTTGTGTTTATTTGCCTATAGTTTTATTGACCGGCCTCAGATAGGTGTGACTACTACATTAGTCCACTTACGCTTTGAAACAGTCATCAGAGGCACCCAAACATGCATAAATTCTCTCCAATAGCATGACTCCCCCGTGGATTCCTCATTCAACCAGTCTTCCTTAATTTTCTAAACCGCCAAGACCTACCAAAGCAATATATAAAGGACATAAGTTGGAAAAATTGGGAACGTCGACACTTACGCTCTGCAATTGATTTTTTACAGCATTTTAGCTTTTTAGTTATTTTCTTTTCAGCAACTTTGTTTTCGTTGCCTTAATTCATTTTACCATTCTTTTTAGAATTCCTGTTTTCCTTTTTCTTTCCCGTTTTCCAGTTAGCCATAGTAGTAGTTTCCTACACTGGGGAACTACTACACTTTATTTAATTTAGTAAGCAATTGTATTGAAGAAGCAGAATCCTACCGACTTGTGGAGGACTGCTCAAGTACTCCAAGATTCGTTGTACTCTGTAAATCCAATTGTCAGGTTTTTATTCCATTATTATTATTATTGCCCAGTTGTTATTATAATTATGTTTGCCGCAATGTTAATCTGTTTATGCTCTATGTTTGCTCTATTTAACATGTCCGCCTAAATTACCGGTATCGGTATGTAACAATTTAATTGGATGGGATTTAATAATAATAGGTGAAAACTCTTTTTCCCAAACAATCTTTTAGGATGAAGTTTTTAATTTAAATTTAACTAACTTTGTCACAAAAGTGAGAAGCTATTTAATACGATTTTGCCAAGAGAGTGGGAAATTAACTAAAGTGAGAACCAACAATCGCGAGAGCGTGAGGCTCAAGCTGGACAGTAAAAATTAGGCATTGAGTTTAAAAACAGCGAGAGCACTTTAAAAGCAATTAGAACTTATTTATTTTCAAAAAGTAATTTTAACTTCAAATGGGACAGCGAGAGCATACATTCTGACTTAAAGCTATAGGCCGAATCAACAATCACGAAGTGTGAGATAAAGTCTTTTAAATAAATATTTTCTATTGAAAGATATTTGGCATTTAAACTATTCACTGGTGACTTATCGAATCCCTGACGATTAATGCGTTGCATACTGATTCCTTCCATCAATTCTTTCTTAAAACTAAATTTCTCTTAGATTTAATCCTCTGCACCCGAACTTCTATAAATCATTCCCTTAGCTAAACAAAGTGACGTTAGTAACACTAGTTTTGACCATAGGTCCCTGTGGGTTTGATATCTTTTAAAACTAAAACGACTGGACTGTGCACTTGCAGTCAAGTACCCGATAGACTATATTTTATATATAGCCAGATCAAGCATCAGGATTCCATCTTGAGATAGTAAGGAGGACCATTGTCATGAGTATCCAAGTTAAGAGAGAGATAAGCCAAATGGAGATCCTAGGAGCTTGAATCTAAATTGTTTGATTGCTTGATTGTGTTTGCTAAGTCCAAAGGAAAGGAGCATCTTGAATCATCTCTATGATTTCAAGAAAAGGAACTCCAAGGGTTTTATCTCTTTCTTTTATCTTTGTATGCTTTAGGACTAGCCCTTCTCTTCTTCTCCTCACTCTAACCCAAACCAAAAATCTTTTCTTTAAACTTTGACATTGTTTTCTGTTGGTTCTAAGTGTTGGCAGCAATTTTGGTAAAACAAAGAGTGCTCACAAGATGTTATGTGTGATGTCTTAACATGAGATATCCTATGTACCTGCTGGAGCTTAAGAAACATAATCATGCAGGATTGTTTCAGAATGCCATACACAAGGTCATGACATATGATGATGTGTACCTGCTGGAGTTCAAATGGAAGACATGATCATGCAGGATTGTTTCAGAATGTCATACACAATGTCATGGCATCTGATATGGTTGTACCTGCTGGAAATTAATAATGGAATTATGGAATTATGGAGGATTGTTCCAGGATGTCAGACCCGATGTCATGACATCCTGTACACAGAACATTCAGTGTGAATGTCTGGTGTTTTGTGATTGCACAATTAATGGAAATCTATGTATGATTGAAGATCTGATTTGCAGGCGCATTCAATCATTAATTACAACCTGCTTTACTTATTTTCCAAAGAGATCTAACCAGCTGTCATAAGAAGATTTGATTGGAAAATAGATTTAGGGTTTTCAAGATGTCCAAGCACAACTGAAAGCTTCTATAAAAAGGGACTTGGAAAACCTGTTTTATAAAACACAACCAATACTGAGCGAAATATATAGAGAGAGAGCTAGAGTTTGTGTTTGTTTAGTCGTGAGACTTGTAAGCCATTCAAGTCATCTTTTGATGATTGAATTAGACTGATTTGTGGTTGTAATTTGTTACTCTAAAGCTGTTAAGCAAGAGTGTGTGTCTACTTGATCAAAGCTGTGAAGCAAGATCAAGTGTGTGTCTACTTGATCAAAGTTGTGAAGCAAGATCAAGTGTGTGTCTTCTTGATTGAAACTGTGAAGTAAAATCAAGAGTGTGTTATTGAAAAGTGTTTTCTTTTCTCAAGGGATTGTTATTTAATATCACAGGTGTGATTGTAGGGAAGTGAATGGGTTCTCATATCTAAGAGTGCTTAGGTAGAAATTGCACGGGTAGAGATTAGGTGAGAAAGACTATAACTTGTTGAAGTGTACGGAGTGTCTTTGAACTAATTCTATTTTAGTGAATTTCCTTCCTGGCTTGGTAGCCCCCAGACGTAGGTGAGTTGCACCGAACTGGGTTAACAATTGCTTGTGTCATTTTCTTTACCATTCTGTATCTTTATCCTGTTTATGTTAATAGATATTAGTGTCGTGACATTACCTTCGACATCTTATATCTGATACCAAAATTTCAATTGGTATCAGAGCAGGCATACTACTCTGGTTCTGGGTGAGATCTAGGGACAATACTTTCTGGTACAATGGAGAGAGATGGAGGATCTGTTCACAGGCCACCAATATTGGATGGTTCTAACTATGACTATTGGAAACCTAGAATTGTAGCTTTTCTAAAATCTCTTGATAACAAGGCTTGGAAGGCTGTGTTAACAGGCTGGGTACATCCTGTAGTTACTAAAGAAGGAGAAGCCACAACTGATAAGAAACCTGAAGAACAATGGTCCAAGGAGGAGGATGATCTAGCCCTTGGTAATTCTAAAGCATTGAATGCAATATTCAATGGGGTAGACAATAATATTTTCAGGTTGGTAAACAACTGTGAAGTGGCCAAAGATGCTTGGGACATTCTCAAGACCACTCATGAAGGCACCTCTAGGGTAAAGATGTCTAGACTTTAGCTGCTCACCTCCAAGTTTGAAAATTTAAGGATGAAAGAAAATGAAAATGTTCATGAATTTCACATGAGTATCCTTGAAATTGCTAATGCCTCAGGAGCCCTGGGAGAGAAGATGACAGATGAAAAACTGGTAAGAAAAATACTCAGGTCACTCCCTAAGAGATTTGCTATGAAGGTGACTGCCATAGAAGAGTCTCAAGACATTTCCAACATGAGGGTTGATGAGCTAATTGGTTCCCTCCAAACATTTGAGATGGGATTGAATGATGGTTTTGAAAAGAAAATCAAAAGCGTGGCCTTTATGTCAAACACAAAAGAGGAAAAGAGTCAGGAGGTTGATGAAGATTTGGCCAATGAAGTAGCAATTCTGGGAAGACAGTTCAATAAACTGTTGAAAAAGATGGATGTAAGATCTAAGGCAAATATCAAGAACATCTCATCTGACATCAGTAAATCCAATAATGCTGGAAGAAGAGCAAGATCAGATGAGAAGCCCAAAGAAGGAAAAGAGGTGCAGTGCTATGAATGTGATGGGTATGGACACACCAGGACTGAATGTGGAACCTACCTCAAGAAGCAGAAAATGAGTCTTGCTGCCACTTGGTCTGATGAGAGTGAAACAGAGGAAGTTGCAAATCTTGTGACTGCTTTGACAGGAAGATGGGGATCTGATGAAGACTCAAGTGATGATGAAGTAACCTTTGAAGAATTAGCCTTTACCTACAGAAAGCTGTGTCACAAAAGTGTAGAGCTGTGCAAACAGGTTGAAAGCCAGAAGAAGGAAATAACTCAACTTGAGAATGAGAAGGTAAAATACCTGGAAACCATCTCCAAATTACAAACAGAAGCAGTGGTTCTGAATGCCAAGCTAGATGAAAATCAACAAGCTGAAAGTCAGAAGATAGCACAACTGGAGAGTGAGAAGGCAGACCATGTGAAAACCATCTCTAAGTTGAAAACTGAAGCTATGTTCCTAAATTCTAAACTAGGAGAGATGACCAAGTATGTAAGGATGTTGAGCAATGGATCTGACTCCTTAGACAAGATTCTCCAAACTGGACAAATAACATGAGACAAATCTGGCATTGGGTATAATGATTCAAATCCTGAGAGCAGTTACACTGGTGCCAAACCTTAAGTCAAACCTAAGTGCATCCATAATAAAAGTAAACCTGTGATGTCACATCATATGTCATAACACCAGAGGAGAAAACAGCAGAAGGGGAAACACCAAAGATGGAAATGCCATTACTGTGGGAAATTTGGTCATCTGAAGCCTTTCTGCTATAAGCTGTATGGTTATCCTAGCCATGTCATCATCAAAATCACTATCAACCCAGACCCAAACAACACAGGCCTATCATCAAGAAGCAATGGGTTCCTAAGACTAATATTACAAGTCTAATAGCTCACATTCCCCTCAGAATCTCAGCCAAAGAAGAGTGGTATTTTGATAGTGGATATTCCAGACACATGACTGGAAATCAAGACCTGCTAACTAACCTGCATCATCATACCATAAGCCATGTATCCTTTGGAGATGGAGCAAAAGGTGAAATCAAGGGAACAGGTAAGCTTGATTGTCTTAGAGTTCCTAAACTTGACAAGGTTCTACTTGTTAAGGGCTTGACTGCAAATCTAATAAGCATCAGTCAACTATGTGATCAAGGTCTGAATGTTAACTTCACGAAAACTGAATGTCTAATTTTTAACAAAGATAGTGAAGTGATTATGAAAGGAATCAGGACCAAAGACAAGTGTTATATGTGGAGCTCTCAAATGGGTTATTCCTCAAAGTGTTCCTATGTCAAAGAGGAAGAGATGAAGATGAGTATAGCTGCTAGAAGAACCCTCAAGAGTAATGAGAGACAAGTCTGTGGGAAATGTCAGACAAGGATGTCACACTAGAAGCTTAGACTTAACCTCACTTCCAAAGGAGAAAAGGTCATGATGGCCCAAACAACTAAGAGGTTAGATCAAATAAGTGGACATGTGACCAGTCATATGCAGTCTGGAACTGGAGAGAGCATTGTTGGAACTAGGCTACAAGGGACTATGTGTCTATCTCAAAGCAAAAATGCCAAGAACAATGTGGAAAAGATTGGAATGACACCGGATCCTACACATGTGGAAGGTGAGAATGGTATTCATAATGAATATATAGAAGATGGAAGCAGTTGGTCTCAACTGGGTTGGATGAAACTACTGATGATTGCATACAATGTCACACACGATGTCATGACATTGTATTATGACAACCTGAATGCTGCAACTAGGTCCAAAAATCATATTCAGCACAGGTGGACCAAGTACAGTTTTTGCTGTCATCACTCTATTAGAAAATTCGTGGAAGAAAAATTCATAGGTCTAAAGCATGAAAAGGAACTAGATGACAAGGTTGCAAGGAATTTGGGTGATATTCAATGTGAAAGAGGGAAATTAGGGATTTGGACTCTTGTGAAATTATGGCGATTAAAGTGGAAAAGAAAAGGAAATAAAAATAGTGTCTGCCCACTTAAAAGAAAGAGCCACATTAATTATAAATCATTCCCTAGCATTGAAAATAGTATCTATGCCATTAGCACACGCTACCTAAACACAACCATTTCCATCTCCATTCAACTTCTCAGAGAAACTCAGCTAGGTCAAAGAAGTTTCTTTCAAAAGTTCAACAACATGTCTCAATATCCATCATCATCTGGTTCAAAACCCTCTCATCATGCAAAGAATCCCTCCATGGAGTTTCTAGATGAAGACGTGGTGGACGTTACTCCTCTTTGTGTGATACCAGGTGACACCCCAGGTCCCTCTTCCATGGCTGGAAATAAGCAAGGTAATATCCCTGATAAATCTCCTCTTCCAAATGACATGCATTATGCTGATCGTGCCATTAGAAACCTAGTTACTAGGATTCTAAGTGAAGGGCATGAAGTCAAGGGTGTTTCTACCCCTCTGTCTAGAAGGGACCCCTCACCTGAGGAGGAACCCCAAGTTGAGAAAGATGATGACTCATCTAGATCAGAAAAGGAAGTGGCTGCTGAGGGGCTATGTTCTCTAGGAAAAACCCTACCTAGCAAGAAACCAGCAAATATGTCTCAGGAGAATATTATTGACCTAGAGGAAGAAAGCTCTGAAGAAGAGGATGACACTTTGGTCCATCTTGTAAAACCAAGTGTAGCTAAGAAACTGAGGACTAGAAAAAGAAAAAGTGTGGCTAAAATGAGAAGAGCAAGAAGAGTGAAAAAGGCTGTTGGTGTAGGACCCTCCAAATCTTGGAGTAAAGTTGAGGTTAGGAAAAGGAAAGAAAGAGACAGTTCTGACTCTGATAAGGATGTCGAAGACGATGTCCCAGACATCTCCCCTGCAAAAAGGCAGGCTGTTAAGAAGTCTTCAGGCAAAGCTGCAACTGTACACTTAGACAACATCTCTTTTCACTTAGAAGACGGTGCTGTAAAACGGAAGTTTGTCATTCAGAGGAGGGTAGCGATTGAAAGAGAGCTAGGAAAAGAGGCTGTTGAGGTGAAGGAAGTCATGGATTTGATCAAGAATGTTGGATTAATGAAGACTGTGGTTGCTCTTCCCCAATGCTATGAGGGGTTGGTAAAAGAGTTTGTTGTAAATATCCTTGAGGAGATTTCTGAAAGGAGCAGCAGGGAATTTTGCAAAGTTTTTGTAAGGGGTAGGTGTGTGAGATTCTCACCAACCATCATCAACAAGTTCCTAGGGAGAGGAACTGATGGAGGAGTGGATCTAGAGATTATAGACAATGAGGTCTGTAGGATTATTACAGCTGGCCAAGTTAAGGAATGGCCTAGTAGGAATCACCTATCAACTAGCAAACTAACTGTCAAATATGCCATCTTGCACAAGATTGGTTCAGCTAATTGGGTGCCTACTAATCATATCTCTACCATCTCCATTAGTCTTGGAAGAATCATTCATGCAATTGGAACCAGTATTAACTATGATTTTGGAAAGTTTATGTTTGACCAAATTATCAGACATGCCTCCACAAATGATGTGAAGCTGCCCATTGCCTTCCCATCCATTATTTATGGTATTATCCTGAGTCAACAACCAGACATACTCAATACAAATGACATTCCAAGTAGAAGAAAGCCCCCACTATCCATTCATTATAAGCTGTTTGAGGGAAGTCATGTCAATGATGTTGTCATGACATCTGCCAGAAGGGAGCCTACATCTCAAGGAAGCTTAATTGATCAACTAAAAGATACCTGCAAGGAACTGGATAATGGTATAAGGGTAGCCAAGGCAAGAAAAGAAGCTCTGGAAGTTCTTATTAGGAGCCTAGAACAGGAAGAAATGGAGAAGGCTGGTAAAGACTCAGATGCCAATACTTCAAGTGAGAGGTCAATTGCTCCATCTAGTGGCAGCTCTGAAAGCTCTGAAGGTTCTGAAGACGAAGGTGATACTTCTTCCTCTGATTGATGGTTCCCCCTCCCCTTTGTGTTGAAGACTGAAGTTGAAGACTGTGTGAGGTGTGCTGGCTGTTGTGGCTGATGTTATGGAAGTTGTTCTGGTGCTGCTGTGTCTGGATGCTGAAGTTTTATTGTTTTTTAAAAAAATGTGTAATTTGTGGTAGTCCTCATTGATGTCTGTTTGTAATATTTTGGGCTCTTAATGAGTTCCATGGATTTGTTCATTATCTTAGCTATCACAGCTGTGTATGATGATGGTTTGTACTGCCTAACTATTATGTTTTAACATTTTTGATGTTATAACATCTGAACTGACATTCTCTGCTAGGCTAATTGACATTTATTTTGTGTAATTGGTCACCTTTGGTCAATTTTGACTAAAAAGGGGGAGAAGTGTTTATGTGGAGCTGGAGCTGTGAGGAGATGTATGTGGCTGGTCAGAAGGACAACTATTATTGAAGGAAGTGCACAGGTGTTAAAATAGAATGTTGTTCTGTTTACAAATGTCAAAGGGGATGTCTGACGTGGTGCACATGTGGTGATGTTGAAGCAGATGTCAGAATGACATTCTGGCTGGTACAGGTACTGTGGTTACATGTGCTGTTATTATCAAAGAAGATGTTTGCTGTGTGCACAGATTTAGGGGGAGAAGGAGTACCCTTGTGCATTTGCGTGTCTTACTAGTTGCATCCATAACTGGTAATTCTGTTTGTGTTGCACCGATTTAAGGGGAGGAGAAGTACCCTTGTGCATGTGTGTATTACTAGTAGCTTAGCTAGTAATTGTGTTTGCTTCTACTGCTGTTTAAACTGTTGTTTAACTGCTGATAGTTTCTCTTGTGAACAAAAAGGACAAATATATGTTTTAGCCAAAATTTGCCAAAGGGGGAGTTTGTTGGTTCTAAGTGTTGGCAGCAATTTTGGTAAAACAAAGAGTGTTCACAAGATGTTATGTGTGATGTCTTAACATGAGATATCCAATGTACCTGTTGGAGCTTAAGAAACATAATCATGCAGGATTGTTTCAAAATGCCATACACAAGGCCATGACATCTGATGATGTGTACCTGCTGGAGTTCAAATGGAAGACATGATCATGCAGGATTGTTTCAGAATGTCATACACAATGTCATGGCATCTGATATGGTTGTACCTGCTGGAAATTAATAATGGAATTATGGAATTATGGAGGATTGTTCCAGGATGTCAGACCCGATGTCATGACATCCTGTACACAGAACATTCAGTGTGAATGTCTGGTGTTTTGTGATTGCACAATTAATGGTAATCTATGTATGATTGAAGATCTGATTTACAGGCGCATTCAATCATTAATTACAACCTGATTTACTTATTTTCCAAAGAGATCTAACCAGCTGTCATAAGAAGATTTGATTGGAAAATAGATTTAGGGTTTTCAAGATGTCCAAGCCCAACTGAAAGCTTCTATAAAAAGGGACTTGGAAAACATGTTTTATAAAACACAACCAATACTGAGCGAAATATAGAGAGAGAGCTAGGGTTTGTGTCTGTTTAGTCATGAGACTTATAAGCCATTCAAGTCATCTTTTGATGATTGAATTGGACTGATTTGTGGTTGTAATTTGTCACTCTAAAGCTGTTAAGCAAGAGTGTGTGTCTACTTGATCAAAGCTATGAAGCAAGATCAAGTGTGTGTCAACTTGATCAAAGCTGTGAAGCAAGATCAAGTGTGTGTCTTCTTGATTAAAATTGTGAAGTAAAATCAAGAGTGTGTTATTGAAAAGTGTTTTCTTTTCTCAAGGGATTATTGTTTAAGATCACAGGTGTGATTGTAGGGAAGTGAGTGGGTTCTCATATCTAAGAGTGCTTAGGTAGAAATTGCACGGGTAGAGATTAGGTGAGAAAGACTGTAACTTGTTGAAGTGTACGGAGAGTCTTTGAACTAATTCTATTTTAGTGAATTTCCTTCCTGGCTTGCTAGCCCCCAGACGTAGGTGAGTTGCACCGAACTGGGTTAACAATTGTTTGTGTCATTTTCTTTACCATTCTGTATCTTTATCCTGTTTGTGTTAACATATATTACTGTCGTGACATTACCTTCGACATCTTATATCTAATACCAGAATTTCATTTTCAAATTAGAAATCTAGGCCTTATGCCTTTGACTTTTCATACTCATTTTCATTAATACTCATTATGAATGAATTTTAATCCAACTTTGACCTCACTTTGTAAATAAATCTAACTTGTAAATACAACTCACTTCAAGTTGATTTTGTGGTTCCAATGGCCACCTTTGTTAAACCTTTTCATAAACATTAGTCATAGGTTTGAGTTATCATAGTGGTTGATGTAAATCTCACCTCATCCTTAGTGATTGGATTATAAGTCTTCCATACTTATTATAGGGTTAACCCCTCACTAGTATGTTGAAGCCTTCCTCACATGGTGGATTGTTGGTTTAGGTTGAGTTTTCTCCCTTTGATAACAAAAGACCTTAAGGCTTTTGATCAAATCAATTCACCAATCTTTGAGATTTTTACCCCGAACTACGAGGTTTTGATCCCACCTTTGTGATGGTACATAGACAATGGGTTCATCCATTCAAACAACAAAATTATAAATATAATCTATTCTTTCCTCATCCCCCCAATCTTTTGCACATATTTTCACAAATACCAACCTACAACACATGTTTGCAAAAAGAGGTTCCCTTAGAGTACTAAGGATGTTTTGGGTGCGTAAAACCTTCCCATTTCATAACCAACCCCCTTACCTAGATCTCTAACATTTTTATTAGTTTTTGATTTGATAAAACTTCTTACTTGGCTTTTGTTCGCTTTTTAGCCTTTCCTTTGGACAAATAAAAGTGCGGTGGCTACTCGAATTGTATGTTTACTTTTGGTTTAGTCAATAAACCTAAAGGTAACGAATACCCCGCTATAGAAAAGTGGAGACTCTGCTGGGGACTTGTCCTAGTGGGTTTAGCCTACTTTTTGCTTATGTGTGTTGTATGTCTATATTTATTGGTGACATATTTTTGTGCAAATTTGGGATGACTGTATTGTTTGTAATGTATGAATTGCTTGATATATTAATTGCTTGTATGCTTGGTGGTTTCTTGTGAGATGAGTTCTATACCCGAACTCGAGTGCACTTATGATAGGAGGATGGCATAGTCTTGTTGACTTGTGTGGAGTTATTCCTTAACAAGTTAACTTGCAAGTTCATTCACTTGGTGGAGGTCTTGTTGGGATCAATAATGTCACACGAGTAGTCGTGGTTAGGCATTACTCTTTCCAATATAAACCTTAGAAGCCAAGGACCTTAGATACCTAGCCCATCTTGGCCTATTTTAGGACGTAGTGCGAAGATTGTTCAAGTGTAAGATTTGATACGATTGTTACGCGATACTACACTCATAAGAGTCTCTCTTGAGAATATTTTTGGAATACGAGTAGTCGTTTTATCCGATAATATCTGAAAGATGAGATGATGACTATGGGGACCTTTTTAGAACATGATTGTCAGGTTTAACCATAGTACACTCCCATTGGGTGGTTCTTAACCGAGACTCCATGCTCGTGATTTACAACAAACCCTTGATTCACGGTTGATCCATTCTCGTATATTCTCAGTATCAATGGAACTTGGGTGTTGATAAGGTGTAAACCATAATCCACCAAAATGGATAATTGATATTGATGATGACGTGAGCCATCCCATGACCTTTGTGTGGTGTGACTTGCTTGATCCTTGAGTGTGATTGTTGCATCCATGCATTCATGCATTCATTTGCATCCATATCATCAACGATGAAAATTTTCAAGGAACTTAAGAGGTCTATTCACAAATTTTTAGACATGGATAAGTAAAGAAGGAATACGAAGAAGTACAGTTTCAGACAACCCGACTTGAAAGAGTTAAGGAGTTTGACATCTTATGTATTAGAGCCTTTGGAGTTCAAAGCTCACCAAGGGAAGCTTCTGTCTATTCTTTCTACCTAGGTGGATGAAGGTCTGATGAGTGTGTTGGTGCAGTTCTATGATCCTCTATATCGATGCTTCACTTTTCTAGATTTCCAGCTTCTGCCTACACTTGAGGAGTATGCCCATTGTAGCGAGGTATTCGTTACCATTGGAGATATTGACTAAATCCAAGGTAAATCATACAAAGTCGAGTCGCCAGCGCACTTCTATTTATCCAAAGGAATGGTTAGAAAGCGAACAAAAACCTAAAAGTTTTACAAACAAAACTAGTAAAAGAAACAGAGATCTGGGTAAGGGGTTGGTTATGCAATGAGAAGGTGTTAGGCACCCAAAACATCCTAGGTACTCCTAGGGAGCCCTTTTCACACTTGTTGCAAAGGTTATTATTTCTATGAAAATTTTATTTGTGTAAACATGATTGAAGAGATGAGAGGAGAATATACAAGTTATTTACATTTTGTGTTTGGATGGATAAACCCATTGCCTACGTACCCTCTTATAGAAAGATCAGGATCAAAACCTCGTAGTTCGGGGTAAAAATCTCAAAACAAATGAGTGGATTCATTGGTCCAAAAGCCTTAAGGTCTTTTGTTATCAAAGGGAGAAAACTCAACCTAAAACCACAAGTCCACCATGTGAGGATAGCTTCAACATGCTAGTGAGGGGTTAACCCTATAATAAGCATGGAAGGCTCATTGTCCATCACTAAGGACAAAGGTGAGTATTATATCTACCACAAAGATAACTCAAACCTAATAGCTAAAGGTTATGAAAAATTTGATTAAGAAGTGGACATTGGAACCACAAAAGAAATTTGAATGGGTTATATTTACCAATTAGAAGTATATACAAAAGATGGTCAAAGTTGACTTAAAGATTCAATTCAAAATGAGTGTTATGAAAAGAAAGTTTGAAAATCAAAAGCATAAGGATTAGGTTTCTAATGTTGAAAACAAATGAAATGTTTGCACAAAAATGGTTTTGGCATGGGTTAGGGTGGAGAAATGAAGAGGAAGGCTAAATCAAAAAGGTGAGGAATAAGAAATGAAAACACACTAGGAGTTCCTCTCTTGAGATCATATAAATGATCCAAGTAGATCCTATCCTTTGGAATAAGCAAGCACAAAGCATAAGCAATCACACAAGTCTCATAAGAGATCCTCAATGTGTCTTGTATCTTCCACTTAGAATGAACATGGTAATGATCTTCAAATTAAGCTCAAATGGAAACTCCTAGTTCATGAGCACACACATCAAAAGTTCACTAGTAACCAGACAATCACACACTATATACATACAAAAGGCTCAAAACAATGGGTGGGCTTTAGTCAAGAGGGGTCATGTCAACCTCGACAAACAAGCCAAACTGTAATGGGTAATCTGTAGCTCTTAACCACTAACATTGAATGTTAGGGTGAAGCTGATCAAAATGGTAAATGAGGATGAGACCTCATGCTCTTAACCCTGGCCTGGGTGAGCTCATGACAAAGAAAGCATGGGGATCCATAAAGTGGGATCCTATTCCACTTGACAGACACTGGACAAAGATCTTGGGTACATGTTCAGAAGCATCAGCACGTAGTGCGAGCATAAAGAACGACACACTGAATAACGGGGGATTGGCTACTAATCCCTTTTATCCGTAAATTGCCTCAACTCTTGGAGGTCTTATCAAGTAACACATGCCTTATCTTGGAGGTCTTTGAGCATAATTGTAAACAAACGCAAACAGAGCCTCTGAAGGAGGACTTGCCAGCAAAATGCCTGCCAAAAAGGTGACAGGACTTCAGCCTACATGAAGTAAGAGGCTAACTACCTGAGTGGTGTATCAACCATAATCCAAAGCTCAAGCAAGAGCAAAAGCAAGAAAGCAACTAATGTACCTGTACAAAGACTAAACAGTCAGTACTTCAGTCATTAAACCAACAGACAAACAGACAAACCACCTAACAGTTACACAATTCAAGGCATAAATGCCATAGCACTCAAATGAGCACATGAGCTCCATCACATCAATTAAAACCTACAAAACAAACATAGGTCAATACTCAAATGCATTTGCGTCTCACAATATCCATGATGAGTATCCAAACCTGAAACAAACAACAAAGTTAGTTTATGTGCTTCTAAACAACACTACAAAACACCAACAAACAAAGGCATAAGAGATGAATTCAAAACCTAACCAAATGACCAAAACAGAACCCAATATTTTACACATTGCACATTCAAACAATCAACTAAATGTCCTCAAAAGGATCATCATCAAATCAATAAGCAAGTGTCACAAATGGCTCATGTAATGCAATGACCAAAAAATAAGCACAAAATGAACTTCCAACTTAGAAAATCCAAATCAAATCAGAAATGCATGCAAAGACTTTGAAATTTTTTATATGAGTTTCTCATGTCATGGATAATCAACATGAAAAAGATCAAATCCATAAAGCTTCAAATGATATATGAACAAAAATGCAACAATTCAATGTCAAAAATGTGACACAAATTGTCACATTTATCTCCATGTGTCAAAAATAATGACAGCATGTTAGAAAAATTTCAAACCAGTGACCAAAAATTCATATCATGTGTGAGTATCAAGCATGCAAAAAATTGGGATCAAATGGCTTAACATAGAGAGTTTCACAAAGCATTGAACACAATAAGTCAAATTAACACAATGTTCATTCAAAAATTCACAAATAAAAAACCAGACATCAACAATTCATGAAACCAACACTAAAAAATAGTAGAGATCAAAACAAAACTATGAAAAAAATTGGGATTAAATTGGACTATTTTTGAATTTTTTATGAATTTTCTAAAACAAACAAAATAAATGGAATATAAATGGAAAATGGAGGGAAAATAAAATGTTTGAATTAATCCAGAAAATATCACAACTGTTGGATAAGGCGCGCAATCATGATCAAAGGCTCACATTCAAATAACCAAAACGCCGCGTTTCATTAATTGACATCAGCATGCCACTCAGCGGTGAAAGCGTGCGTGGCTCAGGTCAAAGCAATGGTATCCAATCAAACTCACACGCAAGGCTCCACGCAGCACACACATGGCACAAACCCTAAACACACTCAGATGCCGGAGCTACAGTCTCCGGTCGTCTTCTCCGGCCAGCTCCGGCGGTTCAGACCAATTTTTTTTCCAGAAATTCATAAATCCTATACCATTCGAACCGCCTTTCAATGTAGAATCCAAATATGCAATCAATTTCATCTAATTCTTCCTAGATTCCACGGATCGAAGAGAAACATTTTCATGATCAAAACTTTCAGTCAACGCTACATGCTCAATACTCAACCATTTTCAAATCTAATCATATCTACAAGCTCTACTAATCAAGATCTACACATCTATGACCTTAAAATAGCAAAAAAAGATGATGAATTTGAAGTCACCTGAAATTGGAGCTTCTTGAATTCACGACCTCACAGGCTATGAAGCTCCAGATCCACTCCTTTCACCTTGCCTTGAAGCTTTGTGCAAAGAGAATCAGTTGAAACCTCCTGGATCTACTTCAATTTTCAGATTCCATTGCCATGTGGATGCTCATGAACTGCTCAAAATCTAGCTGAATTGCTCAAAACAGTGGTTGATTCTTGCTCAATGAAGCATGATGATCAAGAATCTACAAGAAATTTTGGTGTTTGTGTGGAGAAAATCAAAATTCGAAGAGAGAGAAAATGGAGGGAGTTTTGAATTTTCAGATCTGAAATGGCTTGTTCTTGCAGTTAGGATTAGGGTTTTGGTATTTATATGCCTTGCTAATGACCATGCTAATCACTTAAGCCAAATGCTAATCATGATTAATGAGATTTCAAGCATCTTGCAAAAATGCAAATTGAGCTTTCCTTGCCATAATCCACGTGTACAGCTCCATGTTAAGCTTGGAATTCACTCAAAATCATCCAATGGTCATGCTTGAAGTGTTTGTTTGCTTGCATCTTAAGCCAAAAAGGAATGGTGAATATTTTCTTCAATTTGAACACATGTGAAATAATGAGCATTTGACCATGATTCCTTTTCATAATTGAGCCAAATAATATCATTTTGAGATGCCTTGAACATGAGAAGCATTTTGCAAAAAGAATGGACCAATTTGGAGCATTGTATCAAAAGTTATGCCATTTTGAATTTCCATGTACACCTTGTGATCAAATGACCATAACTTCTCAACCATTCATCATATGGACATGAATTAGGACTTTTTGGAAAGGGGAGACAAATATATACAACTTTCATGTTCATCAAAAATCCATTTGAAACTTCTTTGATGTTGAAAAGTCAAGTTGAAGGTGGACCAAAAACTTTCCAAATTTGGAAACTTTGAATTACAGGTCACTTTCCATTTTTAGTAATTTTTGCCATGACCTTTGAATCTTCAAGATGGATGTTTAGAATGATGAATAGACCTCATTTGAACCTGATTGAGGTGTATCAATTCATTTCCCCCACCTCATAGCCCTCAGTTGACTGCACAGTTGACTTTTGGTCCTCAGATGACCTTGAAATGTCTTGATTGATTTGAGCCTCTACCACTTGGTGAACTTGCTTCAAAATGAAACCCTAGCTCATGTAAGCTCCTTATCATAATCATGTGGTCCTCATCCCAAGAAAATACCTCATCTCTTGCACACAGGATCTTCTTGAAGCTCTTGACCTGGTGATTGCTTAAGCTACAAACAAAAGATGTTAATGACATATTTTTATGCTTTTGGTTAGTGAATAAAATAAGAAAAGCAATGATATACAATTCAAGCATGCTTGGTGATCTTAAACCACTCACAGGAGATCCCTACCCAAAGGGAAAGGAAGCCAAGATGCTCAATGATCCTTGAGGCTATGCAATGCAATGTTATGATGCCATGAGAGATCTTAGGGACAAAATTGGGGTCTTACAGATGCCCCTATTTAAGGTCATTCTAGCCGGAGAAGTTAAGGTTAAAATCTTTGTCTTGACGAGGTAGAATGGGCTTAAATAATAACAAAGAGACAAATTTTGGTCCCTAAGAGACCTCATGATGCAAATGTATGTATGCAAAACAAACAAACTCTGTTGGGCTATGTGTCCACAAAGAAGAAAAGACATCCGGAGAAATTGACAATCCATAGGAGTAATACACTCACTAGGGAACAAAGACTCTACCGGGGACTCTCATGGGGATAAGAAAGAAATGCGTGAGCAGGTCACGACTCAGAACTTGGGGAGTAAAGGACTGAAACCGCGTGAGCAGGTCACGACTCAAAGCTGGGGAAAAGAGTCTCCAAAGGGAATAAATCCAATGGAAGGACATCGAGCTGACTCAAAGATGCATGTGTTGGGGAATATGCCAACACAACAAAACTATCCGCAACGGATACTTCGGATAAAAATCCGGACTCAGGCTGGGGAAAGATTTGAACAAAATATCCCTGCCGGGGAAAATGCATGTATTGGGGAATATGCCAATACAGCGAAACTATCCGCAATGGATACTTCGGATAAAAAATCCGGACAAGAACAATCCACTAAGGGACTTCGCTGGGGATGTCTTAAAAAAGACTCTCCTGGAGAAGCAGCGGGATGAGGTGTTACCGATTACTGGGTAACAAGCTCAATGAGACATGTGATCCGAACACCGGTATAAGGGTGAGCGATACAACATGCTCGGGAAGAATGAATATCTAAGACCGGTATAAGGGTGAGAGATATCAATCAACCAAATCATCTGAGGAAGACCTAAAAGGTATATTCCAACTCAGGAAAATCTGACTCCACAGGGGACCAAAGTCATAATAGGGAGCAGAAGGAAGGAACACCAGGGATACCGGTTACTGGGCATATAATAGGTGACCAACCAAAGCGTGAATTGGGGAATATTCCCAAAACACTTATCATCCAAAAAGAGGGCAGAACGCAAACTCGATTATGGGATGGACATTCGATTCCAAAACAAGGATACGAATCTTACTCGACTGGGGAAGAACAAAATGCTTCGACCAAAGAGCGCATGAGATATATTATCTATTACCATCAGAACATAGATAATATACTCGCATGGAAGATTATCCACAACCGGTTACTAGGTTAATAAAGGATAAATCGACCGAACAGGGAAAGGCATCGGGATACCAAAGCTATGTATATAATGATGACCAATCCAGGAGAGAAACAATCGTCATCAACAACAAAGGGTAGACGAGAGATGACCCGCTGGGGATAAATTGCGTAAATAGAGCAATTATCCAAGCAAATGGGGGGGATATCAACACCGAATATTGGATGAAGATAACCGTCAAAGAGGGGATTACATCTACCGGTTACTGGGTAGAAAACCACGGAAGAGTAATCGTCATCAACTAGGATGAACAATAATGGTTAACTCTGCAAAGGGGGAAAATAGGGTTTACAACTACCGGTATAAGGGTAGAAAACCACAAACTCCGCTGAGGATAAGGTGAATAACTATTGGCGACTTCACTGGGGATAAGGTGAATGATTGCCGATTAATGAGCAATTATTCATATACCACAGGGAAACACCAGAGATAGTCATAAGAGGCCAATTTAGGATCAAACCAAAAAGGCAAATTGAATCGAGACTCATCCTAATGAGGATATAACTCAATAGGGGAACCCATCCCAATATATGTGTTGGGAGGAAATGGAAACAACCGTCGTCCACGAGGATATAACTCAATGGGGAATATGGGAGAAAGGGTAAACACTTTCTACTTAAAGGGGCTGACTCTACATTGAGGGATTAGACACCGACATCTGCTTGGGGAGATATATATCACCAGATAACAGGAGATAACAAACAATAGATATATGGCAAAAAAATGCAACATGAATATCTAATTGTTATGAAGGATATATGCACATATGTGTGATTTATGTATGATGAATGCTGACAAACAAACATTCTAACACAAACAGCTCCAAGGAAAAGGCACATAGTCGTCCGGTACTACATCTCAAGGGAGAAAGCCCAAAATTCCAAAGGAGCGTATCCAACTGCCGGGGAATCAGAGATACCAGGAAGTCACAAAATCTCCGGGGGATGAATCATCAGTCGATCCGGCTGGGGAAAAAAGTTCATTGCACGGGCAGAAACTGCCACAAAAGCAACTCTACTGGGGAATCCAACTGAGGGATATAAGAGGAATCTGGTGATCCGACACCAAGTACCAAACTCACCAAGGAGATCACATCTGCTGAGGAGAAAATATCGCTCTTCCGCTGAAGGGGAGAGTGGTGAACATCTCAACAAGCATACCACTCGGGGATGAACCATCACAGATAAAATCCACCACACCAACAACTCTACTGGGGATTTATCCGAGGAAATGAAGGAATACTGGGGATCAACCACCAAATACCGAACCTTCCAAAGAGGACACATCTGCTGAGGAAGGAAGACCACTGCTCTGCTGAAGAGAGGGGAGGTGAATAGCCTCACCAAACACTCTGCTGAGGAGAAAAACCACAAAAGGCTTCGGAGGAAGAGGATACAAGCATGCCAGGAATATGAACAAATGTCTTACCCTGTTGGGGATCATACCACCCTTGGGAGAGCATTGAGGATCTCCTAAGTATCCTTTTGTCATTGTGAATGTTCACTTTATTTAAAAAAAAACAAGTTATGAATGATTTGATTTTTCAAAACAATGATATTTCCTCAATTAAAACATGCAAAACATTTGTTGAATAGAAACAAATAAGAGTGCAAATAATTGGATAAAAGCTCGAATTTATTTGATGGAATGGTAGCCTGCAAATGGCAAGACTCCATAGATCTTTGCAAGTTCGAAATTGGTGATATATATTGGAAAAGGGCTACATTGAACATAATGACCATTTCTCCACCAATTCCGAATTCGATGTATTCGAAGCTTTGGTTGACGACGAATGAACAAGAATCTCTGATGGATGACAGTTGTAGAACACAGTCTTGTCAGGATGCAGTTACTTGCCAAATCCCTAATTTTTGCCTAGATTGCCCCAGGATGAGGTACTCAATCTAGCGGGATGTATATATTCGTTTTTTTTATCATGTCTCTAACTTTTGCCTGAATCGCCCTTTCGGGTTTTCAATCCACCGAGACGCTCATTTTTGCCTAAGCCGCCCTTTCGGGTTTTCAACTTAGCGAGCTATTATTTTTTTATTTTTAGGCGAAGTATTTCTTGACTGCATCTGAATTCACAGGACGAGTGAAATCCTCCCCATCCATAGTTGTAAGTATCAAAGCACCGCCTGAAAAGGCTCTCTTAACAACATATGGACCTTCATAGTTTGGAGTCCACTTGCCCCTGGAATCGGGCGCGAAAGACAAGACTTTCTTGAGCACAAGGTTACCTTCTCGGAACACACGAGGCTTGACCTTCTTATCAAAAGCTTTCTTCATTCTCTGCTGATACAACTGACCATGGCACATGGCAGTTAATCTATTCTCTTCTATCAAATTCAACTGGTCGTAACGACTCTGAACCCATTCAGCATCAGTCAACTTGGCCTCCATCAAGACTCTCATTGATGGGATCTCCACCTCTACTGGGAGCACGACCTCCATGCCATAAACAAGAGAGAAAGGGGTTGCCCCTGTTGAAGTCCGGACAGATGTACGATATCTATGCAAAGCAAATGGCAGCATCTCATGCCAATCTTTGTACATGACAACCATCTTCTGGATAATCTTCTTGATATTCTTATTAGCAGCTTCAACAACCCCATTCATCTTGGGTCTATAAGGAGAAGAATTATGGTGTGCAATCTTGAACTCGTTACACAACTCTTTCATCATCTTGTTATTCAGGTTAGATCCATTATCAGTAATGATCTTATCTGGCACACCATAACGGCATATGAGTTGATTCTTGATAAACTTCACGACCACCTGCCTGGTCACATTTGCATATGACGTTGCTTCAACCCACTTGGTGAAGTAATCAATTGCTACGAGAATAAACCTGTGTCCATTGGACGCTTTCGGCTCAATCATGCCAATCATGTCAATTCCCCACATGGAGAAAGGCCATGGTGATGAAATCACATTCAGAAGTGTCGGGGGAATATGAATCTTATCCGCATAAATCTGACACTTATGGCATTTCTTAACATATTTGCAGCAGTCAGACTCCATTGTCAGCCAATAGTAGCCTGCTCTCAACATCTTTCTAGCCATGGCATGTCCATTGGAATGAGTACCAAATGAACCCTCATGGACCTCAGTCATCAACAGGTCTGCTTCGTGTCTATCCACGCATCTGAGCAGAACCATGTCAAAATTTCTCTTATAAAGCACTTCGCCATTGAGGTAGAAACTGCCTGATAATCTCCTCAAAGTTTTCCTATCTTTCACAGATGCCCCAGGCGGGTAAACCTGGTTCTGGAGGAAACACTTGATATCATAATACCATGGCTTATCATCTTTTACTTCTTCAACTGCAAATACATGAGCTGGTCTATCCAAGCGCATCACGGTGATATTTGTAACTTCATTCCAATATTTAACCATAATCATCGAAGCAAGCGTAGCAAGAGCGTCTGCCATCCGATTCTCATCTCGAGGAATATGATGAAAGTCAACCTCAGTAAAGAACGTTGAAATCCTCCTCGCATTATCTCTATATGGAATGAGACCAGGCTGATTCGTTTCCTATTCACCCTTAATCTGATTGACAACAAGGGCCGAATCACCATAAACATCAAGATGCTTGATCCTTAGATCAATGCATTCTTCCAATCCCATAATACAGGCCTCATACTCAGCCATATTATTCGTGCATTTGAAAGTTAGCCTTGCTGTAAAAGGAATATGTGTGTCCTGAGGAGTAATAATCACTGCCCTAATACCATTTCCATACTGATTTACCGCGCCATCAAATACCATACTCCATCTGGAACCAGGTTCTGGCCCTTCATCGAGTGTAGGCTCATCACAATCTTTCATCTTCAAATACAGAATCTCCTAATCTGGGAAGTCAAACTGAACTGGCTGATAATCATCAATAGGCTGATGCGTCAAGTGGTCAGCCAAGATACTACCTTTAATAGCCTTCTGAGCTCGATACTCAATATCATACTCAGATAACAACATCTGCCAACGGGAAATCCTCCCAGTTAAAGCAGGCTTCTCAAATATATACTTGATTGGATCCATTCTGGATATCAACCAAGTTGTATGATTTATCATATACTGGCGTAAACGCTTAGCGGCCCAAGCCAAAGCACAACATGTGTTCTCAAGCATTGAGTATCGAGACTCACAATCAGTGAACTTCTTACTCAGGTAGTAAATAACATACTCTTTCTTCCCTGATTCGTCTTGCTGACCAAGGACACAACCCATCGAGTCTTCAAGAACTGTCTGATACATGATCAAAGGTCTTCCTTCTACAGGCGGAGACAGGATTGGAGGTTCAGACAGATACTCTTTGATACTATCGAAAGCTTTCTGGCAATCGTCGGTCCAATCATGGGACTGATCTTTCCGGAGGAGCTTGAATATTGGCGCACATGTGGCAGTCATGTGGGATATGAATATGGAAATATAATTCAAGCGGCCAAGAAAACCTCGGACTTGCTTCTCAGTTTTGGGCGCAGGCATCTCTTGTATTGCTTTGACCTTTGCAGGATCAACTTCAATACCTCTTTCCCTGACAATAAAGCCCAATAACTTGCCAGAACGGACTCCAAATGTACACTTGTTGGGATTCAGACGAAGCTTGTACTTCCTCAAACGCTGAAAAAGCTTCAACAGGTGCTCTACATGTTCAACTTCCGTTCTTGACTTAGCAATCATATCGTCAACATAGACCTCAATCTCCTTGTGCATTATATCACGGGACAAGGTGGTCATAGCTCGTTGATACGTGGCTCCGGCGTTCTTCAAACCGAAGGGCATCACTCGATAACAGAATGTTCCCTAAGGTGTGATGAATGTTGTCTTTTCCATATCCTCGGGTGCCATCTTAATCTGGTTATATCAGGAAAATCCATCCATAAATGAGAAGACATTGAATTTAGCTGTATTGTCTACCAACATATCAATATGTGGTAGAGGGAAATCATCTTTCGGACTAGCTTTATTCAAGTCTCTATAGTCCACACACATCCGGACTTTTCCATCTTTCTTAGGCACGGGCACAATATTGGCCACCCATTGAGGATATGTAGAAGTCACCAGAAACCCCGCATCAATTTGCTTATGAACTTCTTCTTTGATCTTCACTGCCATATCAGGATGAGTTCTTCTGAGCTTCTGCTTCACAGGCACACACTCAGGCTTCAAGGGCAGGAAATGTTGCACAATATCTGTATCTAGACCTGGCATGGCTTCATACGACCAGGCGAAGATATCGACATATTCTCGTAGCAAATCAATCAACCCCTTCTTAACAGTTTCTTCCAGGAGTGCCCCAATCTTCACTTCTCGCACACAATCCTCAGACACCAAGTTGACTGTTTCCAGATTCTCAAGATGCGGCTGAATGATCCTCTCTTCATGCTTAAGTAGACGGGTAATCTCGTCAGGAATCTCTTCAACATCATCTTCCTCTGCCTCAAATACAGGGAATTCAAAATTGGGAGATGGCGTTGGATCATTATGTTCAATGGGTTTAGAAATCAACCTGCATAATGATTTTGGATATGAAAAGCTTTTAGAAATCAAACAAGGCAAATCATTATACAGATGAAAAGATTGATTTTATTCTCTTTTTTAGGGTTTTATGTGATCACCAATTTCATGCAAAAAGTAAAAAGGGAAAATAATTGGAAAAACAAACATTTAACATTAATTTATTGAATGAAAATATCATTGTATTTATGTTGCCAACAATGTCATCACCTCTCCTTTTGGCATGGGAGAAGGGTTTTTAAACAAAGTGATCATTACGCTGACTTGTGGACAACTGTAGGAACATCCACAACGACCCAATTGTTGCAGACCCCTCCAGGGATGACAAAATTGCCAAAGTCCTCTGCATCTTCTTCCAAGACAGCAGCAACTTCCTCATTCTGACCGGTGTGGATAAAACCTCCACTCTTGAACAACCCTTTCTCATTGAAAACCCCAAAAGAAAAGCCTATGCCAGCCCGAGACTTATTGTCTTCCAGCTCAATCATTTTTCCTAGACCAGCAATTGCACCACACTCAATGGCCAATTTCGCATCTCTATAGGAAGTAAATGAAGGAGTTCTCTTCTCAACAGGCTCAGCTATAGATAAAGCTTGGAAAGGAGTTCCAACTTTATCCTCAGCATCTATGTATGAGAAGGGAGACAAGTGGCTAACAAGGAGAGCCTTTTCTCCCCCTACCACTACCAGTTTCTTATTCTTCACAAATTTCAGCTTCTGGTGTAGGGTGGATGTCACGGCGCCAGCCTCGTGAATCCATGGTCTTCCTAGGAGACAGCTGTATGATGGGTGAATGTCCATAACCTGGAAGGTAATCTGGAAATCACTTGGTCCAATCTTGATTGGGAGATCAACTTCCCCAATCACAGTCTTACGCGACCCATCAAAAGCTTTCACAACTACCCCACTCTGCCTCATGGGAGGCCCTTTATATGACAGTCTTGAGAGAGTGGATTTTGGCAATACATTCAGGGATGACCCAGTGTCCACCAGCACATTGGACATGGCGTCGTCTTTGCAATTCATGGATATGTGTAAAGCCAAGTTGTGGTCTCTTCCCTCCTCAGGGAGATCAGAGTCACAGAAACTCAAATTGTTACAAGCAGTAATGTTTGCAACAATGCTATCGAACTTTTCTATAGTGACATCATGATATACATATGCCACATCCAAAACTTTCTGCAGAGCTTCTCGGTGTGGTTCTGAATTCAAAACCAAAGATAACACGGATATTTTGGATGGCGTTTGTAGAAGCTGGTCTACAACACTGTACTCACTCTTCTTGATGAGCTTCAGCATCTCATCACAGTCTTCTTTCACATTACCACTAGGGCCAACAGAAATAGGAGTTTTCAGTATAGAGAAGGGTTTAACAACAGGTGCCGGATTCGGGGAATTCACCGCATTCCCAATCGGGCGTTCAACAAAATCAGCCTTAGCCTGAGGCTTCGGTGGTGCAGAAAACACGCAACCGCTACGGGTCAAACCACTTACATCAGCAATATTCACAACAAAGGAGGATGGAAAAGGCATCTCTTTCCCATCTTCTACAGCAACAGCATTGTAACGAAAGGGAATTGCCTTTTCGGAAGAATAAGGCACTTGACCGACAGGCTTAATGATCAGAGAAGGGGAAACCTTCTGCTTGCTACCATCGTACTTAATGATAACAGGTCCGGGCATCCAAAATACTGGGGAAATCACATTGACCTCTGGCTCATCTTTGTCAACATTCCTATTCTGAAGAATCTCAATAACTCCTTCGTACAGCATTTCCTGAAGATCTTTGCGCACCTGGCGACAACCTAATCGGTTAATAGGGCAGATTCAACATTTATCATGGTCGTGCTCATAGTGACTCTACTCACACAACAAACGGTGCAACTCGACCAAAGACTGTCGGATATGGCTGACATATTTGACTTTGTATTTGCCAGGGCAGCCCTGGACCATGTTGACAGATTTCCCATGCTCGGGCAATGGGTTCTTCTTCACATTAGGACCTACGTCCTCAAAACACAGAATGCCACACCTCACAAGGTCTTGAACCTTGGTCTTCAAAGGATAGCAATTCTCCACGTCGTGGCCGGGAGCACCAGAGTGATATACACAAATCAATTCAGGCTTATACCACCACTGAGGGTTAGTAGGTATAGCTGGCGGGTCTCTTGGAGTAATCAACTTCCTCTCTATCAAAGAGGGATATAATTCTGCGTATGTCATTGGAATCGGATCAAAAGTGACCTTTTTCCTCTCATAACTCGTGCTGGTTTGATTAGTATTGCGAGGCTGGTAGACCTGCTGTTGCGGACGGTGCTGTTGCTGTTGATATTACTGAGGTGATTGTTGATTATTGCTATGCTGCTGATACTGTTGATTGTCTCTGAAAACAGGTGCTATATGAGTCACCTGGTGCTGATTACTGGCGGGACACCCAGTCTTCCTTCTCACAGAGGGTCTTCTAGGTTTCACATGGGAGGTCACAACATGTGCCTCTCCATTTTTCTTCTTTGCAAACACCCCATAACGTTTGGCAGAAGAGCCTTCTTCCTTGGTCAGACGTCCTTCTCTAACCCCTTCTTCTAAACGCATCCCCATATTCACCATCTCGGTGAAGTCAGAAGGAGCGCTAGAAATCATCCGCTCATAATAGAATGAACTCAAGGTCTTCAAAAAGATCTTGGTCATTTCCTTCTCTTCCAGCGGAGGCACGATCTGTGCTGCCAACTCTCGCCACCTCTGGGCATATTCTTTAAATGTTTCTTTGTCCTTCTGGGACATGGCCCTTAGCTGATCTCTATAGGGAGCCATATCCACATTATATTTGTACTGCTTGACGAAGGCCTCGCCAAGGTCGTTGAAGGATCAGATGTTCGCACTGTCCAAACCCATATACCATCTTAGGGCTGCACCGGACAGACTGTCCTGAAAGTAGTGGATGAGCAACTAGTTGTTATCAGTTTGAGTTGACATCTTGCTGGCATACATGACCAGGTGGCTGAGAGGACAAGTATTCCCTTTGTATTTTTCAAAGTCAGGGACCTTGAATTTCACAGGAATCTTCACATTGGGAACCAAGCATAATTCGACAGCAGACTTGCCAAAGAGATCCTTTCCTCTAAGAGTCTTCAATTCCTTGCGAAGCTCAAGAAATTGATCGTTCATAGCGTCCATCTTCTCATGAACATCTGGGCCCTCAGATGGCTCAGAATTATAGATGGTGTCGTCTACCCTAGGCACGGTATGCATTACAGGCGGAGGAACAGCAAGGACCGGGCTAGATTCCGGCATAGAAGCAAAAGTTGGAGCCGGACCCTCTGGCATGAAATTAGGAGGCATCCCCCACGGAAACCCGGTTGGCATGGCTGCAGGAGCAAAATGTGCATTGGCTGCAGGCACAGTTGAGGAAACAATCTCATAGATGAATGTCCTCTGGGGAGGAGTTGAAGGCGTCGGAGACGACTGACTCTGGGCATCCAGGAACGATTCCATCAAAGCACTCAGTCTGGCGACTTCCTCCTTGAGTTCATGGTTCTCTTGCTCTAGATGATCCATCAGTCTTGCAGAGTTGGCTCTAGTGTAGTACCGGTGAGTCAGCTTGTCTTCAAAATAAATGAAGAGCACAGAGTTAGACCACGGGACCAGAAGCCGGGAACAAAACCTGCTTGTGCATATGATGCATGCAATGCTGGTGCATATGATTTGTTTTTATTTCAAAGGAACTCTAGGGTTTTATTTGCAAATTTAGGAATCATTAAGCATTTTATCGCATATGGAAATATCTCATCAAATAATATCAGGGAAAAAGAAGTACAACATTTGTCAATCATATACAAGAGAAAAGGAAAATAATCATCCTATGGATCCCTAGGAACAGTCATCTAATGCTCGGGACACCGGAAGATAAGCTGCACGAAGCCTCTTCACTTCTCTCTCGTAAGCTGCCTCCATATCTGCCTTTTCCTTGGAGAGTCGGTCGTACCTCCTCTTCCAAAACTTGGAAGACTGAGGAAGTAGAGAAGTCCATGTATCATTAGGATCATCAATAACGTGATGCTCGAGGAACTCTATCAAAGCATCTTTCTCCTTAATCTGCTGAAGCAACTCTTCCCTTTCACGGATCCAGGCACGTGATAGGTCTTCGTCTCTCAACTCCTCTACTCCTTGGTTAGGGAGGGTTGAAGGCCCAGCCACAACCAAAGGTGTAGGTCTCGGATATTCGTAAGGCATGAGATACTCAGATGCTCTCTTCCTTACCCAAGCAGTGTAAGGTTCCAAAGCGACACAATTCTTAGGACCCAACTCATTCCTTCCTTTCTTATGAACCTTGCGCCAAGCGCGAACCATTCTGCCCTTCAAGCCTTGGGGGTCTTTACCCTCCTGAAAGAACACACCCTCTAACAGAATGTTATTAGGTTTATCCTTTAGGGGGAACCCAAGCTGACAACGTGCCAAAACAGGGTTGTAGTTAATCCCACCACATGTACCAAGAAGAGGTACATTGGGGAATTCGCCACAAGAGTCGATAATCTGCTCACCATCATACACACGGTTATACCAAGAGATATCATCATTAGTGAGAGACATAAGTCTCGTGGACCACCGTAGATATCCCTTGTTCTCCTTGAAAGCGACCGTCTGAGGTAAGTGACACTATGGCAAAAATGACTTTTAACAGCGCATCTTAGACAGCGCTTTTAAAAGAAAGCGCTGTCTAAGGTTAAAATTAAAATAAAGCGCTGAAAATGTTCCAAGAAAATACTAAAAGTGCTGTCTAAGGGGGGGTCTTAGACAGCGCTTTTCAAAAGCGCTGTCTAAGACCCCCCCTTAGACAGCGCTTTTAGAAAGCGCTTTTAAATATAGACCTTAGACAGCGCTTTTGATAAAGCGCTGTCTAAAGTCTTTAAATTAAAAAAAATATTAAAACCAAAAGCGCTGTCTAAGGGGGGGTTTAGAAAGCGCTTTTGGAAAGCGCTGTCTAAGGCATACCTTAGAAAGCGCTTTCCACAAAAGCGCTGTCTAAGGTCTAATTAAAATAAAATTTCAGGATTTTCGTTCTCAGTACGTATTTTTGTTTTCCCTCTTCTTCACTCACCTCTCAGACACCCAAAACACGTTTTTTCCTTCAACGTTCGAAAACCCTATTTTTTCCTCCGCCGTCACCCAAACAAGCGACCGCCGCCGTTTCCGCCACCGTTTCCGCCACCGCACGCACTCCTCATCTCAACAATCTCAACAATCTCAACCCTATTTCAACGTTCGAACTGGTATGGTTCAAGATACTTCTTTTTCTTTTTTATTGTTTTTCTTGTGTTTGTGTGTTTTTTCTGAGCATATATATAAAATGCATGTACTCAGGTGGCAAATCAATTTATAAAATGCAGTTTATTTTCTCAAATCAATTTACTCATCACTCAATCCGTTTATTTAGAGCTAATTAGGTTCAGTTTTATCATTAAAATTACATAAGCATACAAACTATGTAAAATTAGGTTCAATTTTTCATCACAATATTGAACATATAAAATGCAATGTTAATGATAGTTGGTGATTTGGGAATGAGGGAATTTGTGTATGTATGTATATTGAGTTGTGTATGTATATGTGTATGCAATTTGATTTTCTTTATACTTGCTTGGTATGCATGATGAATTTTGAAATGCATTGCATGTTGGGGCTGTCATGACTAGGCTTGGATTTAGATGTTCAATATTGTTCAAACTTCATGTTTCCTTAGTGATTATACTTGAAGATTGAATAGGTAGTTTTTTTTCTTTTTAACTGTGAAAGTGTTATTCATCTCACTTTCATTCTAAAGGAACAAGATTTCTCCCATAAAATGATTGAACGAACTCTAATATAGTTATAGGTATAGTTATAGGTATATTGTAAAAGAAAAAGTTTGATTCTTGTAATATAAAAAATGAAAGTGATGAGGTAATTAAAGTTGGTATATTGGCGTATCGGATACGTTATTGAAGTTTATATTAACATTGGTTATGTATAGGTTTTTGAAGTTTAAAATGAATTAAAGCTTATAATTGTTAGGATATTCAAAGATACTACCTTAGCTTATAATTGTATGGATTAATTGTTTACTTTAATAAGTAGGAAAACCATGGATAAAACATGGATATGTGCCGATCGAATGACCAAAGAGTACGAGAGTGGGGTTTTGGAATTCGTTAAGTATGCTGTTCAACACGCTGAAAACCTCAGACGAATGCATTGTCCTTGCTTGCGTTGTTGTTATATTGGTAAGGTTGACGCACATGGATTGAAATCGCATTTGCTGAGGCATGGAATTGATCAAAGTTATCAGTGCTGGATATTTCATGGTGAGAAAATTAACGAGAATGTTGAATCGAGTGGAAAAAGTAATACGACCTATGCTTCATACGACAAAGACACGGAAACATACGATTGTGATCGAGTTGAAGAGATTGTAGAAGCACTGGAAGAAGATCTTCATGATTGTCCTGAAATGTTTGAGAGGATGGTAAGCGATGCAGAGAAACCGTTGTACAACGGTTGCACTAAATTCTCAAGACTTTCTGCGGTATTAAAGTTGTACAACTTAAAGGCGGGCAATGGATGGTCGGATAAAAGTTTCACAGAGTTGTTGGCCCTTATGAGAGAAATGCTACCGGATGATAATGTTCTTCCTAATCGAACCTATGAGGCAAAAAAAATGTTGTGCTCTATTGGCATGAGCTATGATAAGATACATGCTTGTCCTAACGATTGCATTTTGTTTCGTAACGAATATGCAATGTTAACTGAGTGCCCTAAATGCGGTTTGTCTCGATATAAGAAAAGATTATCTCCCGCAAAAGTCTTATGGTATTTTCCGATAATTCCGAGATTTAGGCGCATGTTTCGTAGTGAAACCGATGCAAGACATCTTACTTGGCATGCAGATGAAAGAATTATTGATGGAAAGTATCGGCATCCGGCTGATTCACCACAGTGGTCGAAGATTGATAATGATTATCCTGAGTTTGGATCAGAAGCAAGAAACCTTCGATTGGCATTATCTACTGATGGAATGAACCCACATGGTCTTCAAAGTATCTCACATACCACATGGCCTGTGATTCTTATGATTTATAACCTACCTCCGTGGCTATGTATGAAGCGTAAGTACATGATGTTATCTCTGTTAATCTCTGGTCCTAAACAACCAGGGAATGACATAGACGTATACTTGACACCTCTGATCGAAGATTTAAAGATTTTGTGGGAGAACGGTGTGGAGGTTTATGATGGATATAGGAAAGAAAGTTTCAATTTGAGGGCGATGTTGTTTGGCACAATTAATGATTTTCCAGCATACGGGAATCTATCTGGGTATAGCATTAAAGGTCAACGTGCGTGTCCTGTTTGTGAAGACGGAACCGATACGATTCGATTAGAACTTTGCCAGAAGAATGTGTTTCTCGGTCATCGTAGATTCTTACATTCTAAACATCACTACCGTGGGTGGAGAAAAGCATTCAATGGAGACACCGAACATCGTAGAGCTCCACCCGCATTGTCAGGTGAACAAGTTTTTGAAAAGGTGAAAGATGTGCGTACTGAGTTTGGCAAGCCTTTTGCACATAAGATTGTGAAAGGTGGGTGGAAGAAAAGGTCGATATTTTTTGAATTGCCATATTGGAAGTCTTTGTACGTGAGACATTTTCTCGATGTTATGCATATTGAAAAAAACGTATTTGAAAGTGTTATCGGTACATTACTCAATATAAAAGGCAAGTCTAAGGATGGCCTTAAAGCAAGGGAGGACATGTTAAAAATGGGAATGAGAACTGAATTAGCACCCGTGAAGAAAGGAATACGAACATATCTACCACCTGCTGCTTTTACTTTATCTAGAAAGGAGAAAAAAATTTTGTGTAAGTCTCTGAGTGAAGTTAAGGTTCCAGAAGGATACTCATCTGATATCAGAAGACTTGTTTCTATGAAAGACCTCAAGTTGAAGAATTTGAAGACACATGATTGCCATGTTATAATGGAACATTTTCTACCGATAGGTATACGTTCTATTTTGCCAGAAAAAGTAAGAAGTGCCATAACTAAATTGTGTTTTTTCTTTAGGTCAATTTGTAGTAAGGTGATCGATCCCGAGATCTTACCAACACTACAAAAAGAGATTGTAATTACCTTGTGTGAGCTTGAAATGTATTTTCCTCCGTCTTTTTTTGACATAATGGTTCATTTAGTTGTTCATCTTGTGAAAGAGACACAGTTGTGTGGACCATCTTATATGAGATGGATGTACCCTGCTGAACGGTATATGAAAATATTAAAAGGGTACGTGAAATCTCGAAGTCGACCAGAGGGTTGTATTGTTGAACGATACATTGTTGAAGAAGCTGTTGAGTTTTGTACTGAATATTTGTCTAACGTTCAATCGATTGGACTCCCCAGAGCTCAGATTTTCGACAAAATGGAAGGTAAAAAATTAATTGGGAATAAAATTGTGACAATATCAAGGGATGAACGGGATCAAGTTCATTTGTATGTTCTGCACAATAATAATGAGGTTGAGCCATATGTTGAAATGCACAAGGATGTACTCCGAAGGTTAAATCCGAACAGAAATGAAAATTGGATAGTTATAGAGCACAATCAAAGTTTCATACAATGGTTGAAGGATCATATTTATTTGAAGCGCTCTTCAGATCCTTCTTCGGTAACAGAAAGGTTGAGATGTTTGGCATATGGTCCAAGTTTGCATGTGTTTTCTCATAGCGCATATTCAATTAATGGATACACATTTTATACCAAAGAACAAGATGATAAGAGTACTATGCAAAATAGTGGTGTCACCGTGCTAGCTGAAGCAATGCATATATCAAGTATGAAGGACTTAAACCCCAAATATGCAAATTTGTCATATTTTGGAGTTATTGAGCACATTTGGGTGTTTGATTACGAGAAGTTTCAGATTCCCATCTTTGGTTGCAAGTGGGTGAATAGTAGTGGCATACGAATGGATAAGTCTGGATTTTTGCAAGTTGATCTTACTAGGGTGGGGTACAAAGATGAACCTTTTATTCTAGCATCTCAAGCTAAACAAGTGTTCTATGTGAATGACCCGAAGAGTACAAAATGGTCTATAGTGCTTTTCTCTAACAAAGTGACTGATGATAGCGGTGTCGATCAATGTGATATTGATGTTGAGAATGAGTCACGCATTAGACGGAATGAGTTGAATAGAAATGATGAAGTTGAGGATCTTATACCGGATGAGTCATATATAAGAAACGATCATAATGAGGGAATTTGGATCAATTCATCCGTACGCATTGCTAAGAAACAAGTGATTAATATTCCAACAAAGAAAAGAAAGAGATGTTAGTGACTTAGGTAAATTATCCATGGTTTCTTTATTTTTTGTTTTCATTTGTTTTGATTATAAGTTATATGTGGTAATGCATGATTTCATTATATTTTTGTATTCAATTGCTTTGATTATAAGTTATATCTGATAATGCATGATTTCTTTATTTTTTTGTTTTCAATTGTTTTGATTATAAGTTATATTTGATATTTGATGGTTTCCTTGGTTTATTACAGGTTAGACATGGCTGATGACCAACATGAGGAAGTTAGTAAAGTATCCGCGGAAGAAGAAATCCGAAGAGGCATCACAGTAATGCGAAGGGTGGTCCAAGGAAGATCTCGAGGCATCATACTAGATGTCTCTTGGAACAACCAGGGACAACTTATAGAACCTAATGGGCATACCTTAACTAGTTTCATCGGTGCACTAGTAAGGAATGAAATTCCCATTACATGTGATGATTGGAGAAATAAAGAGTTGAAAGAGTCCAAAGAAAAAATTTGGAGTGAGATAAAGGTACAATCATTTGGCCCTTAATTATACGGTATCAATTATGTTTTTTTCAATTACCGATACTAACTATCAATCTGTATGTTTTTCTTAGCGATGTTTTAACATCGAAGAAGAAAGAAGAGGGTTTTGCATGAAATTGGCCGGAAAGCTTCTTAGAGGGTTTCGGACATTTTTATCATCCAAGTTCCTTAAGGATGCGGATGGTAATTTTGTGGATGCGGAGCTTCCTAGAAAATATGAAAGTTTGATATCGGCTGAAGAATGGGAAGCTTTCAAATCCAAGAGACAAGACCCGACTTTTCAAAGAATAAGTGCTACGAATCGGGAAAGAGCATCAAGTCCCGCATATCCGTACCGAAAAGGACGTGTCGGATATGGACGCTTAGAACAATCCATGGTAAGTATTTATAAATTGCGAAAACAAATTTGTTCATCATATATTAGTTTTATCTAATCAAATTGTATGACTTAATGTGTAGCTGCAGAAGGAGGAAAGTTCAGAAACATCTCTTCCTGCACATGTTTTGTGGAAGGAAGCCCGTGTGGGCAAATCTGGAGTTCCACAAGAAGAAGTTTTAAACGTATACCAGAAATGTGTAAGTATAATATTTTTTCATTAATTGAATAACATTTTTATACACATATTTGACAAGTATACGGTATTCATCTGATTTTTCAGGAGGAGCTATCTCAGTCTCTATCTCCCGATGATACTAAGAGCATACTTAGTCGGGCATTAGATGTCCCTGAGTATTCTGGTCGGGTGAGGGGTAAGGGATTTGGAGTCACTCCGACCTCCCTCAGTGTTAGAAAAGGAAAGGCTCCTAGTAATCGGGAGCTTCATGCAAGATTGGAAGCCATGCAAGCTGAGCTTGATGCATTGAGGAGAGAAAGAGAGGCTAGCGCCTCAACGGTATATAGAGATGCTTCGGACAAAAACAATATCAACTGTACCTTTCAGCCGAACATTCCAGAGGTAATTACATATAATTGTCTTAAATTGAAATATTTGCTTAAATTATGTATTTGACATATATACACATTAACGATTTCTTGTTATTATTGGTTTTAGGGCATTTCCCATTGTCAGCTGTATTTGTCGTCACCACACTATCGGATGGTTGGCAAGGGAAAAGTGCATAACGTTAGCGGAGTATTACTCCACACTAGAGAGCTCCCTGCTGGATGTTTGAAGGTATCAGTTGATATTGCAGTTGACCCGAATGCATTATTACCATATCCTAGCGATGATTCGGATGCAACAACGGTGCACGAAGCAGTAGGTTCGTTTGTTGCATGGCCGACAAACCTCATATGCGTAGGATATGAGGTATGCTTAAAACTTATGTTAACTTTAATGTGTATATTCAAAGTTTAAAATTTATGCTTAAAATTTTACTTACATATTTTCCTTGATTATGTTAAATAGACTCCCACAAAATCCAAATCAAGAAAAGAGGTAATATACAATTATATGACATATATTCATGGAAGTTGTTACATTCTTAATTTGATCTAACTATTTATATGACATGTAGGTTCAAGAAAATGAGGTTAGCAATGCCTCCGCACAACAAATAAAGGAGGTTAGGAACGCCTCCGCACGGGTAAAAAGTTCTGGTGCTAAGAAGACCGTAGCTAGGAAAAAACCTACCACCAAGTATAGGTCGTGCCTCAGGACATTTATAGAGATGACCGATATACCGACCGGAGGTGTTCGGACTATACATATGGAGGAAGGGATTTTCGGCTTTGCTCACGACCAAATGATTGGTAATGAAGACTTCATGCAAGTTTTTGGTCATGAAGAAATCGGCGTCAACGTTGTCAATACATATATTAGGTAAATCCGGTCTACTTTGTTTTATTAATTAAACAACTTATGTTAATGATGTTTACTTTATGTTAATCCGGTTTACTTTATGTTTCAAAAGAGGTGTTAATGATGTTTTTATATTAGGTTTTTGTATGACAAAATGATGCGCCCCAATGATTTGGACGAGTCATTCGGATTCTTAGCACCCGCGAGCATCAACTTAGGTTTAATCTTAAATAGACCGGATACCGTGACGGAGTACGTTCTTCGGATCCTCAATGACAATAAAGATGCGGAGAAGTTGTTTTTTATACCGTTTAATACCGGGTTAGCATTTCATTCTAAATTCATCTATTATAATTATTTTCCAAGTTACCATCTAACATTTGCCTAATCATTACAGTGGACATTGGTTGTTGCTCGCAATCAATCCTATCCGAGAAATTGTGTATTATCTTGACTCGTTAGGAAATGATTGGACAACATACCCGGATATGAAGTTCCTAATTGACACGTAAGTGAGAATGTTCAAAATTTTTCTTAGTTTATGTGAATTGTTCTAATTGCTTCATTTTTATTTTATTAGCATCCTACAAGCTTTTCGGGCCCAACGAGATATCCAAACCTCAAGGAGGGGCGCCAACCGCATTACATGGATTAAAGTGGCGGTATATTTTTAATTACCACATTTTTTATTATATTAGTGATGACACTTGATAAAACTTAGGATTTATAATCCATATTTTTTTTTCATGTAGTGTCCTCAACAACGTAATCAAATAGATTGCGGGTATTTCGTGTTGAGGTTTATGCGGGATACTCTTGCTTTGGGCCGATTAGTGATTCCCACCGATGTATGTATTTCTAACTTATGAGTTATTTTTATATTTACACATATCTCATATAATTAAATAGTTGGAATTAATTCAAAATATGTTATATTATTATGTAGTACTTTGAGGAATTCAAGTGTGCATTTTATACAAAGGATCAAGTGGACGAAATCAAAGAGGAGTGGTGTCAATTCATGATAGAGCTCAAAGTTTTTTCATAAATTTGTGTAATTTTGTAGTATATTTGTAGTATACGTAATGACTTGTAAATGTGTACATAAATTTGTAGTATATGTAATGACTTGTAAATGTGTACATAAATTTGTATATATTTTGATACATTTAAGGCAAAATTGGTTTGAATTGGTATATATATATTTGTTAGCCAAAAATTGGTAGAAAAAAGGCCAAAATGGCATGTATAAAATGTGATAACTGTCTGTCAAAATCTGGTTGAAAACAGGTAGAAATTCTGGTTTATAAACCTGGAAAAAATGTGGTTTAAAACAAAAGCTACAAAAATTTTCGTATACATTAGACAGCGCTTTTGGAAAAAGCGCTGTCTAAGGGGGGTCTTAGAAAGCGCTTTAGGCAAAAGCGCTGTCTAAGGGAGGGGGGGGCTTAGACAGCGCTTTATGAAAAGCGCTGTCTAAGCCCCCCCCCCCCCCTTAGACAGCGCTTTTGCCTAAAGCGCTGTCTAAGGTATACCTAAATAAATTAAAATAGGGGGGGCTTAGACAGCGCTTTTTGAAAAGCGCTGTCTAAGCCCCCCCCCCCCCTTAGACAGCGCTTTTGCCTAAAGCGCTGTCTAAGGTATACCTAAAAAAATTAAAATAGGGGGGGCTTAGACAGCGCTTTAGGACAAAGCGCTGTCTAAGGGGGGGGCCTTAGACAGCGCTTTTAAGATTTCAAAAAGCGCTGTCTAAACCTTTAGCAGCGGAGGTTTAGACAGCGCTTTAAAGCGCTGTTTAAGGCTAAAAAAAGCGCTGTCTAAGGTCTTGTTTGGCGTAGTGTGAGAAATAAACCACTTATACAACAGAGGAAAACAACACACAATGGCGCCACCACCCTTTGCATTCCTCATATGCAAAGAGAAATAAGTATCACCCAACAGAGTCGGAACGGGATTAAGAGAGGAGAATATCCTAATAGCGTTCACATCCACAAACTTGTCGATGTTGGGGAAAAATATCAACCCATAGATGAGAAGTACAAATATGGCTTCAAAGGCATCCTCACTCATGGCCTTCCCATAAACAGTAGCTTGAGCAATGATGAACTCAGAAGGGAGACCTTGAATTCCACCTTTGGTAGTCATATGAGCACCAATCAGAGATTCATCTATGTGCAACATGTCAGCTATCTCTTGAGAAGTAGGAATACTCTCCAAGCCACTGAACGACAACTGATCTAGAATAGGTATACCCACGAGATAAGCATACTCCTCAAGGGTAGGCAAGAGCTGGAAGTCTGGAAACGTGAAGCAATGGTACAAGGGATCATAAAACTGCACCAATACACTCATCAACCCTTCATCCACCTGAGTAGTCAGAAGAGGAAGAAGCTTCCCAAAGCGAGCCTTGAAACCCAAGGGATCTAATACATAGGATGTCAGATTCCTTAACTCTTTCAAATCTGGCCGTCTGAAGCTGTACTTCTTTGTATTCCTTCTTTGTCTTTCCATGTCTGAAAATTTTGCAAATAAACCCCTTAAGTTCCTTGAAAATTTCCTTTATTATCGATGATATGGATGCAAATGGATGCATGAATGCATGAATGCAACAATCACACTCAAGGATCAAGCAAAGCACACCAAACAAAGGTCATGGGATGGATCATATTATCCTTAATATCAATAATCCATTTTGGTGGATTATGGTTTACACCTTATCAACACCCAAGTTCCATTGATATTAAGGATGTATGAACGAATCAACCATGAATCAAGGGTTTGTTGCAAGTCACGAGCATGGAGTCTCGGTTAAGAACCACCCAAAGGGAGTGTACTAGGGTTTAAACCTTCCAGACATGTTCTACAAGAGGTTCTTATAGTCATCATCCCATCTTTCGGATATAATCGGAGAAACGACTACTCGTAATCCAAAAATATTCTCAAGGGAGACTCTTATGAGTGTAGTATCGCGTAACAATCGTATCAAATCTTACATTTGAACGACTTCCGCACTACATCCTAAAAATAGGCCAAGATGGGTTTGGTAAACTAAGGTCCTTGGCTTCTAAGGTCTATATTGGAAAGAGTAATGTCTAACCACAACTTACTTGTGTGACATTATTGATCCCAACATGACCTCCACCAAGTGAATGGACTCGCAAGTCGACTTGCTAAAGAATAACTCCACACAAGTCAACAAGACTACGCCATTCTCCTATCCTAAGTGCACTCGAGTCCGGGTATAGAACTCATCTCACAAAGATCACCAAGCATACAAGGAATTAATATCAAGCAATTCAATCATTACATACAATACAGTAATCCCAAATTGCACAAAAATATGTCACAAAACAAATATAAAACAAGCATGAAAAGTTGGCAAAACCCACTTGGGGCAATTTATCTCCCCAGCAGAGTCGCCACTTTTCTGTAGCGGGGTATTTGTTACCATTGGAGATATTGACTAAATCCAATGTAAATCATACAAAGTCGAGTCGCCACCGCACTTCTATTTATCCAAAGGAATGGTTAGAAAGCAAACAAAAACCTAAAAGTTTTACAAACAAAACTAGTAAAAGAAACAGAGATCTGAGTAAGGGGGTTGGTTATGCAATGGGAAGGTGTTAGGCACCCAAAACATCCTAGGTACTCCTAGGGAGCCCTTTTCACACTTGTTACAAAGGTTATTATTTCTATGAAAATTTTATTTGTGCAAACATGATTGAAGAGATGAGAGGAGAATATACAAGTTATTTACATTTTGTGTTTGGATGGATAAACCCATTGCCTACGTACCCTCTTATAGAAAGATTAGGATCAAAACCTCGTAGTTCGGGGTAAAAATCTCAAAACAAATGAGTGGATTGATTGGTCCAAAAGCCTTAAGGTCTTTTGTTATCAAAGGGAGAAAACTCAACCTAAAACCACAAGTCCACCATGTGAGGATAGCTTCAACATGCTAGTGAGGGGTTAACCCTATAATAAGCATGGAAGGCTCATTGTCCATCACTAAGGACAAAGGTGAGTATTATATCTACCACAAAGATAACTCAAACCTAATAGCTAAAGGTTATGAAAAATTTGATTAAGAAGTGGACATTGGAACCACAAAAGAAATTTGAATGGGTTATATTTACCAATTAGAAGTATATACAAAAGATGGTCAAAGTTGACTTAAAGATTCAATTCAAAATGAGTGTTATGAAAAGAAAGTTTGAAAATCAAAAGCATAAGGCTTAGGTTTCTAATGTTGAAAACAAATGAAATGTTTGCACAAAAATGGTTTTGGCTTGGGTTAGGGTGGAGAAATGAAGAGGAAGGCTAAATCAAAAAGGTGAGGAATAAGAAATGAAAACACACTAGGAGTTCCTCTCTTGAGATCATATAGATGATCCAAGTAGATCCCATCCTTTGGAATAAGCAAGCACGAAGCATAAGCAATCACACAAGTCTCATAAGAGATCCTCAATGTATCTTGTATCTTCCACTTAGAATGAACATGGTAATGATCTTCAAATTAAGCTCAAATGGAAACTCCTAGTTCATGAGCACACACATCAAAAGTTCACAAGTAAACAAACAATCACACACTATATACATACAAAAGGCTCAAAACAATGGGTGGGCTTTAGTCAAGATGGGTCATGTCAACCTCGACAAACAAGCCAAACTGTAATGGGTAATCTGTAGCTCTTAACCACTAACATTGAACGTTAGGGTGAAGCTGATCAAAATGGTAAATGAGGATGAGACCTCATGCTCTTAACCCTGGCCTGGGTGAGCTCATGACAAAGAAAGTGTGGGGATCCAGAAAGTGGGATCCTATTCCACTTGACAGACACTGAACAAAGATCTTGGGTACATGTTCAGAAGCATCAGCACGTAGTGCGAGCATAAAGAACGACACACTGAATAACGGGGGATTGGCTACTAATCCCTTTTATCCGTCAATTGCCTCAACTCTTGGAGGTCTTATCAAGTAACACATGCCTTATCTTGGAGGTCTTTGAGCATAATTGTAAACAAACGCAAACAGAGCCTCTGAAGGAGGACTTGCCAGCAAAATGCCTGCCAAAAAGGTGACAGGACTTCAGCCTACATGAAGTAAGAGGCTAACTACCTGAGTGGTGTATCAACCATAATCCAAAGCTCAAGCAAGAGAAAAAGCAAGAAAGCAACTAATGTACCTGTACAAAGACTAAACAGTCAGTACTTCAGTCATTAAACCAACAGACAAACAGACAAACCACCTAACAGTTACACAATTCAAGGCATAAATGCCATAGCACTCAAATGAGCACATGAGCTCCATCACATCAATTAAAACCTACAAAACAAACATAGGTCAATACTCAAATTCATTTGCGTCTCACAATATCCATGATGAGTATCCAAACCTGAAACAAACAACAAAGTTAGTTTATGTGCTTCTAAACAACACTACAAAACACCAACAAACAAAGGCATAAGAGATGAATTCAAAACCTAACCAAATGACCAAAACAGAACCCAATCTTTTACACATTGCACATTCAAACAATCAACTAAATGTCCTTAAAAGGATCATCATCAAATCAATAAGCAAGTGTCTCAAATGGCTCATGTAATGCAATGACCAAAAAATAAGCACAAAATGAACTTCCAACTTAGAAAATCCAAATCAAATCAGAAATGCATGCAAAGACTTTGAAATTTTTTATATGAGTTTCTCATGTCAAGGATAATCAACATGCAAAAGATCAAATCCAGAAAGGTTCAAATGATATATGAACAAAAATGCAACAATTCAATGTCAAAAATGTGACACAAATTGTCACATTTATCTCCATGTGTCAAAAATAATGATAGCATGTGAGAAAAATTCCAAACTAGTGACCAAAAATTCATATCATGTGTGAATATCAAGCATGCAAAAAATTGGATCAAATGGCTCAACATAGAGAATTTCACAAAGCATTGAACACAATAGGTCAAATTAACACAATGTTCATTCAAAAATTCACAAATAAAAAACCAGACATCAACAATTCATGAAACCAACACCAAATAATAGTAGAGATAAAAAAAAACTATGAAAAAAAATTGGGATTAAATTGGACTATTTTTGATTTTTTTATGAATTTTCTAAAACAAACAAAATAAATGGAATATAAATGGAAAATGGAGGGAAAATAAAATGTTTGAATTAATCCAGAAAATATCACAACTGTTGGATAAGGCGCGCAATCATGATCAAAGGCTCACATTCAAATAACCAAAACGCCGCGTTTCATTAATTGACATCAACATGCCACTCAGCGGTCAAAGCGTGCGTGGCTCAGGTCAAAGCAATAGTATCCAATCAAACTCACACGCAAGGCTCCACGCAGCACACACATGGCACAAACCCTAAACACACTCAGACGCCGGAGCTATAGTCTCCGGTCGTCTTCTCCGGCCAGCTCCGGCGGTTCAGACCAATTTTTTTTCCAGAAATTCATAAATCCTATACCATTCGAACCGCCTTTCAATGTAGAATCCAAATATGCAATCAATTTCATCTAATTCTTCCTAGATTCCACGAATCGAAGAGAAACATTTTCATGATCAAAACTTTCAGTCAACACTACATGCTCAATACTCAACCATTTTCAAATCTAATCATATCTACAAGCTGTACTAATCAAGATCTACACATCTATGACTTTAAAACAACAAAAAGAGATGATGAATTTGAAGTCACCTGAAATTGGAGCTTCTTGAATTCACGATCTCACATGCTATGAAGCTCCAGATCTACTCCTTTCACCTTGCCTTGAAGCTTTGTGCAAAGAGAATCAGTTGAAACCACCTGGATCTACTTCAATTTTCAGATTCCATTGTGTCGCATTACGCGAAAAACCGGCGGGAAAAGAGAACAACAGAGCCGCCACCGTGCGTTATTTATCCCAAAAGAGGGAAAGGAAACGCTCAGAGTAAACCTGGAAAAGACGTGGTCTCGCGACCAAAGAGAATGGGATCGGGAGTCGGTTATGCGAAGGGAAGGTATTAGCACCCCTACGCATCCGTCGTACTCGACGGGATCCACGCACAATAGGAAGGGAAATGGTTGCTAAAACACTGCTCAAACACACACACACTGGCTGAAAGAGACACAAGAAAACAGACTGAAACTGACTCGGCAGGATATCGCATCCTGGGCCTACTTAGTCTATCAAGCATAGACATCAGAGTCAAAGTAGTTCGGACTGGGGAAACGACACATGCTCGCTAGGATATCGCATCCTATGCATACGTATCTCCTTTGGACGAAGGAGAATCAGAGCATTCGTAGCTCGGCTAACACGCACACAAACAAACGCAGGCAAAGGCAAACGTGGAGCCTGAATGCCAATCACTGGGCTTACATCAGCATCCGAACCAAAACGCACTCAAGAAGGCAAACATGGAGCCCGACTGCCAATCACTGGACTTACGTCGGCATCCGAACCAAACACACGCACACAGGAACCCGAATGCCACTCGATGGACTTACATCAGCTTCCAAGCACACAACAAGACACAGGATGTGGAATGCCAATCGCTGGGCTTACATCCACCTCCTAACACCAACACAGGAAGAAGAAGGGTCTCGATTGCAACTAGGGCAAGAGAAAGGGAAGGTCTCAATCGCAACGAGGGCGAGAGAAAAGAAGTTAGTGTTAGTTGTTAGTCAAACTCGACAAGACATCGCATCTCGTGCCTACGTATCTCACCTGAACGTGAGAATCAGAGTTGCCGTAGTTCGGCTAAACTATTCCTGTTGGTTTGTATTTTTTAAGTGGATAACGTCACTACGCAATCTACCGGATGCTCGACCTTTGGAGACTTACTCACCTGTAGTAGAAGGAGTGGACGTATCCTTAAGAGGGGATAGTGTTTGTTTGTGTTTTAGGAAAGCTCAAGCAAGAAAGGAAGTCCTATACGAAGGAACCGTGCTACCTTAATTGTCATGCAACCGAGACTACGCGGAGTCTAGCGAACCTAGGGGATACAACCACACCACACAAACATATACAGCATGAAATAAACACACCAACAAGGGGGCTCAAACCTCAAGGCTAGGCTTTAGTCGAGGGGTCATATCAACCTCAACAAACAAGCCTCTGTATCGGGGTCAGGTTAGCTCTTAACCTTGCTATTGAGGGGCTAAGGTGAAGCCAGATGAAAGGTGATGAGGGGTGTGCCTCATTGCTTCTATCTCTGGTCAGAGAGAGCATCAGACAAGGGAGCGTGGGTCCAGAATGGGGGGACCCTTCTACGCTCAGGACATAGACTCGACTGTACAATGTACAAGATCTTGGGCTCGGATCTCAATGCTACAACCATGTAATGGGAGCAAGGAGAAGACTCACAGAATAGTGGGGGATAGATTGCTTATCCCTACCTTCCACCAATTGCCTCAGATGAGGACTTTTCCTGCTTGGGACAAATATAAACATACACAAGCATTGCCTCTTAAGGAGGACTTCAGACAGTTTGCCCGGCCCGGTAACAGCCGGGTCTCCAGACTACATGAAGAAGAAAGTTCTATACCTCAATGCCAATTGCTTATAAGCAAAGCAATGCAAGTTCTTAAGAGAACTGAGCAACTAAGGGTACCTGGAAACAGTCAAACAGAATCAGCATCCCATTCATAATCAAACAACAATACAAGAATCAACAATGTACAATCATAATCAAACAATAATGTGCATAGCACAAGTCCATGTGGACCAACATCCTACAAAACAGCCACATTAGTTTACAAGTCAAGTACGATAATCCCAAATGTGAAACAATTCCTTTAATCATTAACTTCTTAACCTGAAAAACCAAAAACAAGTTCAAATGTAAGTGACAAGACCACTAGGACTAGCCTAGGATCCAAAAGAAGGAAAAATCCTAAAACAGCAACCAATTCATGATCAAAGTCAAGCTATTTCAACAACAAAGGGATCCCAATTGGTCCCATATCCAAACTATGTACACATTTTATTTTATGCAACATATAAGGCAAAAGACGCAATGTTAAGTCACATATGAATGGCCAGCAAGATCACATCACAAAAAATACCAAAACAGCATGGAAAATTCCACAAAAATTATATCCTAAACAGAGGACATTCAGCAAGCTACCTGTCAATTTTTAAGCCATTTGGACTAGTGGAACTATGGGAATTAATTCAACATGACAAAGCATGCAAAAACACAATCAAATGAAGCTACAAAATGTACATTAACTTCAATCCAATGGTAAACAGTGACATTACATGGGAAATTAGTAGGACCAAAGCCAAATGAAAGCTACACATGTCAGGAACTATTCTACCAAATTTCATGGTCATATCATTCATCATGCTCATTCTATGCACAAAATAAGGCAAACTAGTTCAAAGGAAGCACTAAGCCTACAAACAGAATTATTGCATTCAAATCCACATCAACACAATCCCAAAAATTCTCAAATAATTTACACCTAAACAGGGGATATTCAAGGTCTACCATGTCAAATTTGAGCTCAATTGGGCAAATGGAACCATGTCAATGAAAATCAACAAAAGCAGACACAATTATAGGCTCCAAATCACAACATCAACACATGCTTCCACTTTAAAAATTCATAACTCAATGAAAACAAAAAAAGAAATGGATGAGACCAAAACAGGGATGTCACATTATGTGTCTATTACAAGCATATCAAATTTCATGACAATCCAATACCATATGAGCATTTCTCAATCAATCTACCAACCTATGTCACACAAGCTTGCACAATGAACACCAGAAATGAAAAATCATGATCAATTAGAAAACACTATGAACAATTCCACAAAAATTCACAAAGGATCCTAACATGTTAATGAGCATCCATACCAAATTTCAAACAATTCTAACAAGGATAGGTCATGCTAAAAAAATCCAACAAATTGGCATCAAGAGGTGTGACACAAATTGTCACACCTAAGTTCAAAAATTCATAACTCCATAGCCAGGTATCAAAAACTCAAGAAATTTATATGGAAATAAGCATCATCCAGTCAACAATCATCACAAAAATTTCCAGACATTTATTTTACAATATGAGAATTTCATGATCAAATTAGTCTAAGGTATCAAAATATACACATGTGGAAGAAACCCTAGGTCAAATGAAAAATATTCCATGCACAACTTTGACCAATAGGTCAAAAATCATCTACACTCAATGACAAAGTCAACAAAATAATTTTCACAATTTTCTGATTTTTCTACATTTTTCTATGAATTTTCTAAGGTGCTAAAGTATTTTTTAAGAATTAAAATGAATTAATTTAAATTAATTAAAATGCCAATGGCATTCTTGTAATTAGTGCATGGCGGGGGCGGTAAACGCCTGGTTTGAAATTTCAAACAGAAATTTGGATCAAACTACACAATCTTCATCGTTTTCACCTCCACATTTTCCAGAATTTCAAGAATTGGATGAACACGAAACCTCAACCAAAATTTGCAAATGAGCACTCATCAGAACCGTATGAACATGTAGAGCATGGATATGAGTTCCAATTAACCTAACAATTCCTAAATCGAGCGGATCGAAGAGATTAGGGTTTTAGATCCAAACTTCGAGTCGCGATTTCTCACGCTACAGTTGATCATTTTCAATTCTAAAAGCATCACGATGCCCTACGTAACATGAACTACAGCACGCACACAATTATTTGGCAAAGCATGACGATCGAATTTCGATGATACCTGGAAATGGCAGAAGCGTGTGTGTGTTCTTCGCGCTCGATTCGGCGAAACAGAAGCAGCATGGACTCGTGGCAGCAGGATGTGAAGCTCAGGTTCGCTCAATTTCGCTCCTATTGCTCGAAATCAACATTCACCATTGAAGTAGCTTGGATGTACAGTTGCTTTAGGCGCGGCTTTAGAAGCTCTTGAGCATAAACAGATGAAGCATTTGATAATACAAGATCACTGCAAAAAAAAAATCTTCCAAAAGGATCAAAGATTAATGGAGATTTTTGGATTTTTGTGCTTTGAGTTCTTGAATGAATTTGAGAGAATGTTGATGGATTTGATCTGATTTTTTGGTGAAATGAAATTCTGTTATGTTTATGGAATGATTAGGCTTTTATATGGTAGCTTAAAACATGATTAGTTGTGTAATTAGCCAAATTGCCAAAAATTAGTGAAATGTCAAATTTCAAGTGAGGGCCAAAATGCAACTTCCACATACAAGCCCATGCCAGCTCAAATTTGATTCAAGCAAGTCCAAAATACCATATGTGATGTGTAGAAACAAGTCCCATTTCCATTGGACGCTTATTTTTGAATTTCACCATTTGATAGCAAAATGTCCAATTTTCACACTTCCATTTTTCAAACCAAAACCCAAATCATAAGACCTAGCCATGAAGTGATGATTCAAACACATTCCAAATGCCATTCCTGAGGTGTTGCAAAAAGTCCCATCTCAAAATTCCAAATATTTTGACATTTGGACAATTTTGCCCCTGAGCCAATTTAACAGTCCAGTTGAAAAGTGACTTTTTGCCTTGGCCACTTTTGGAAAAATCCAATGATGCACCCTTGAAGTACATGTCAAATGGAGTTTGTGCATATAAAGAACTTGCAATTTGGACCAACCATGTGGTAGTTATGGCCTCCTGATTACGGGTCTTTTTTGAATTTCATCTGACCATATCTTGCAAACCACCCATGGGATTTCTGAGTTCTTGGACTTTTTGGAATGGTGAGAACAAGATCTTCAACTTTCATGTTGGACAGAATTCCATTTGAAGCTTGTATGATGAAATTACTTTGAGGAGAAAAAGTTTCCCTTTTGGGCAGCTGAAATTACAGGTCACCTGCTATTTTGGGAAACTTTCTGTCTGACCTCCAAATCTTCAACCTTGGTCTTTGATATGTCAAATGAGACTTATATGGACATGAATGAGGCCTTTCAAACCATTTCCCCCCCTCCAATCCATAAAATCAGGCACAGTTGACCACAGTTGACTTTCTAGGGTTTCTGGTTGACTGAACAATGACTGGTGACTTCTGAGCATCCAATCTTTGGCCAAACCACTTCAAAATGATCCTTGGACCATATGAGCTTGAAAAATCAACCCTAGGGCTTTGTCTTAATGAAGATGGCACTTGCTTGCTTGATTGACTGATTCTCCTGATCAGTTAGACCCAATCCATCTGATGACTTGCACTTGGGCAAAGAACAATGCAATGCTATGCAATGGACTATGTTATGTTAATGACCTAATGATGAAATGAATGTACAAAAAGGTAGGGTGCAAATTTGAGGTGCTACAGCTGCCCCTATTCAATCAACTGGGAACCCGAATGGATGAGAGCAACGGCTGTCAGACTTTCGGGGTAAACAGGGATTGAATACCAAGAACCGTAGAAATTTGCACACTGCTGGGACTTTATTTGTTTTTGCTTTCTTCTGCTTCAGAGGTACAACCACATCCAGACATCGACACACGATGCATGGGGTCAGAAATCATCTCAACTAGATGCCAACGGACAACCAGGAAAAACTCAACGTTTACCAAGACCAACGGAGAGGTAAATCAACTCTACTGGGGGATAACCAGGAAAGGATACAACCATACGTCAGCGGACGCAATGGGAAAAGCTCAACGTTTACCGAAACCAACGGAGAGGTAACCAATCATCGTCGGATGAATGGAAAGAGATATACAACCATACGTCAGCGGACGGAATGGGAAAAAACTCAACGTTTACCAAGACCAACGGAGAGGTAGCCAGACATTAATGAATGAATGGAAGGAGAGATACAACCATACGTCAGCGGACGTAATGGGGAAAAACTCAACGTTTACCAAAACCAACGGAGAGGTAACCAAACATCATAGGATGAATGGGGAGACTCGACCAGACGTCATAGGACGAAAGGGAGAAGCTCGACGTTTATCGACACCAACGGAGAAGGAGAAAACTCAGCCAAGACGTTATAGGACGAAAGGGAGAAGCTCGACGTTTATCGACACCAACGGAGAAGGAGGAAACTCAGCCAAGACGTCATAGGACGAAAGGGAGACTCAACGTTTATCGACACCAACGGAGAAGGAGAAAACTCAGCCAGACGTCATAGGACGAAAGGGAGACTCAACCAGACGTCATCGGACGAAAGGGAGAAGGAGAAAGCCACTTCACGAGGGAAAGGCACCACAACCGGAAACCGAATAGGACGTCTACTGGGAATTCTGGCTGGGAATCAACCAGACATTAATGAATGACTGGGAATGAGGTATACAATCAGACGTTCGCGGACGAATGAGAAAAACTCGACGTTTATCGAAACCAACGGGGAGGTAAATCCACTTGGGGAAAGGTACAACTAGACATCATAGGACGCATAGGAAAAACTCGACGTTTATCGACACCAACGGAGAGGAGGAAACTCTGAGGGGAATCATATGGTATTACCAAATGATCTGTAGGGAATAAGCAACTAGACATCATCGGACGACTAGGAAAAACTCGACGTTTATCGACACCAACGGAGAGGAGAATTCTTCTAGGGAGAGCGAACACAACCAAATCATCAATGGATGATGGGGAAAAACTCGACGTTTATCGACACCAACGGAGAGGAGGAAACTTCACTAGGGAAGAGTGAGAACACAACCAAATTATCAGCGGATAATTGGGAAAAACTCGACGTTTATCGACACCAACGGAGAGGAGGAACTTCACTAGGGAAGGGACGACGTTACGAACATCGAAAGATGATGTTTACAGACACCAAAGAATACCAGACACTACGCATGACTGGGAAAGCACCGAAAGATGGTGTTTACCGACACCAAGGAAACAACACACGCGGGTGCTGACAGGATACTGACATCTACATGTCTGGGCAAGACTGAACCCTTGCGGGGGGTCTCACTGGGGAACAAGGTCACGACAGCGAGCAAACAGGAAGGAACACCAAGGATACCGGGTTGTAGGTATGCAACAGGTGACCGACCAAAGCGTGAATTGGTTTGTGTTCCAAAACACTCAACATCCTGAAGAGGGCTAGAAAAGCAGTCTTGTTAGAGGATGGACATTCGATTCCATAGGGAATACGAATCTTACTCGACTGGGGAGGACGACTTCGACCCAAGAGCGCGTGAGACAGATTACCTACAGCCGTCAAAACGTAGATAATAGACTCGCAGGGAAGATTATCCATAACTGGGTTGTAGGTTGTTAGATGGATAAATCGACCGAAATCATCCTGAAGAGAGCGAAAGCAAACTTGTTAAAGGATGGAAATTCGATTCCACAAGGAATACGAATCTTACTCTGCTGGGGAAAACAATCAAAAGACTGACCAGAGAGTGCATGAGATGTATTATCTATAGCCATCAAAACGTAGATAACACACTCGCATGGAAGATTATCCATAACCGGGTTGCAGGTTGTTAAATGGATAAACGACCGAAAAGAAAGGCATCGGGGTACCAGACTAGGTATGCAAAAGATGACCAATCAAAAAGGGATAAAGTTGCTAACTCGGAGCAAATACCCAAAAGAAAGGAGAGACCCACTGGGGACAATACTGCTTGATCAAGGCGAGTATCCAGAGGGGAAAAGAATATCAATATCGCAAATTGGATACTGATAACTGCAAAGAGGGGATTACATCTACCGGTTAGTAGGCAGAAAACCACGGAAAAGTAACCAGTCATCGATAAGATGAGCACACAGGGTTAACTCCACCAAGGGGATGAAAGTGGGATTTTACAACTACCGGCTTGGTAGAAAACCACGACGATAGGACTTACAGCTACCGGTTTGCAGGTAGAAGCCAACAAACAGAATGAACCACAAAGGCTACCTCTGCTAGGGGATGAAAGTGGGATTTTACAACTACCGGCTTGTAGGTAGAAAACCACGATGATAGGACTTACAGCTACCGGTTTGTAGGTAGAGGCCAACAAACAATCTCCGCCATGGGATGAAAGTGGGATTTTACAACTACCGGCTAGTGGGTAGAAAACCACAAAGATAGGACTTACAGCTACCGGTTTGTAGGTAGAGGCCAACAAACAGAATGAACCATGAAGGTTACCTCTGCTAGGGGATGAAAGTGGGATTTTACAACTACCGGCTTGTAGGTAGAAAACCACGACGATAGGACTTACAACTACCGGTTTGTAGGTAGAAGCCAACAAATTCCACTGAGGATAGGATGAATGAGTGCCGGTTAGTGAGCAACTATTCATTTATGCCCCAGGGAAGTACAAGAGACAGCCGACAGGGAGCCAATTTAGGATCGATCCAAAACGGCAGACTGAATCAAGACTCATCCTAATGAGGAAAGAACTCAATAGGGAAAACCCATCCCATTAGGGAGGGAACGGAAGCAACCGTCATCCATGAGGATGTATCTCAGTGGGGAGCGCAGAAGGAAATGACAGTTTCTGCTTAAGGGGTAGACTCTACATGGAGAGATCAGACACACCCACATCTACTAGGAGGCTACTGGGTAGAACCAGGTTTTTCTTTCACCAACGGATGAGGAAATAAACCTCTCTGGGGGTACCAATCCTGAATGCCGTCAGGAGCAACTGTAGCGAAAGTGCTGTACAGACGTCGAACAAGAAGCTGCCTCTGCCGGGGAGACGGTCTGATCGGGTTAACACATGAATGCATATGTTTGAATTTTTCTATGGCGTAATGCTCCATTATGAATGGAAATGCTACGCCTTTGAGGATGCAATGATCACTACATGCAAAATGCAAAATGAATGAAAACCCCGCTAGGGAGCCCACTGATCAAATACTCCACTCTGTGGGGAGACTCTGCTGAGGAAATCTGCTTGATGAAAACTCTGTAGGGAGAGCACTGACTTCTCACTCATGCTGGAGAACAGAGATACCAAGAATCGGCCAGATCTCTGGTGAAAATAGATAGGCATCGATGAAGTTCCTCATGTCAACCACTCTGCTGAGGACCTACCTGAGAAAATGACGGAATACTGAGACGTCAATCCTCCAAAAACCGAATCGTTGCAGAAAAGCATCCGTGCTAGGGAGAGGAGAAGACTGCTCTGCTGGCGAGACGAAAATTGAAGTCTTCAGTACACCTACTGCTTGAGAACTGGCCCACGATACTGTCCAAAACAACAACCTTGCTGGGGATGCCCCACGATAGGGCTCAAACAGCACTCTATTAGGGATGCCCCACCATAGGGCTAACAGAGACTTGGAGAAAACATGTTGCACTATCGGGGACGTGAAGATGAACAACTTCAACCAACACTGCACTGAGCAACCTCGCTGAGGAGAGACCATGAAAAGGTTCTACAGGACAAAGATACAGTTATGCTCGAGATACGAACGACTGTCTTACCCGTCGGTAATCATACCACCCTTGGGAGAGCACTGCGGGTCTCCTAGGTATCCTTTCATCATTGTGAATGTTCACTTTGTTTAAGAACAATTTTGTGAAAATTTTTGTTTATTTTGAAAACAATGATACTTTATCAATTAAAACATGCAAAACATTTGTTGAGTTGAAACAAATAAGAGTGCAAATAATGGGGTAAAAGCTCAAATCGATGTGATGGAATGGTAGTCTGCAAAGGGCGAGACTCCATAGATCTGTACAAGTTTGAAATCGGTGATATATATTGGAGAGGGCTACATTGAACATAATGACCTTTCCTCTACCATTCTGAATCTCGATGTATTCGGAGCTTCGGTCGACGACGCATAGAGAATTCCTGGCGGATGACAGATATAGAACATAGTCTTGTCAAGATGCAGTTACTTGCCAAATCCCTAATTTTTGCCTAGATTGCCCCGGTGTGAGGTGCTCAATCTAGCGGGATGCAGACTCTTTTTTCAATGTCTCTAACTTTTGCCTGGATCGCCCTTTCGGGTTTTCAATCCACCGAGACGCTCCTTTTTGCCTAAGTTACCCTTTGGGGTGTTCGACTTAGCGAGCTGTTCTGCCTTTTTTATTTTTATTCTAGGCGAAGTATTTCTTGACTGCATCGGAATCCACAAGACGAGTGAACTTATTCATCCATTGCTGTAAATGTCAAAGCACCGCCTGAAAAGGCTCTCTTGAAAACATATGGACGTTCATAGCTTGGAGTCCACTTGCCCCTGGAATCGGGCACGAAAGACAAGACTTTCTTGAGCACAAGGTCATTTTCTCAGAACTCGAGACTCGACCTTCTAGTCGAATGCTTTCGTCACTCTCTGCTGATATAACTGACCATGACACCTGGCAGTTAATCTCTTCTTTTCGATCGAATTCAGCATCAGTCAACTTGGGACTTTGAGGGTGCTATTTTCCTTTGTTTTTTCTTTTGATTTTGCTTTTGATTTCTTTTGATTTCTTTTGCACCCTTTCTTTCTTTGTTTTTTTTTTTTTGATTGATTTTTTTTTTGATGCCCCAGTTGGCTGTTCTGCTGATTCTCGAGATGCAGCTGAGTGATCTTCTTTTCTTGCTCAAGAAGTCGGGAAATCTCGTCAGGAATCCCTTCAACATCATCTTCTTCTACTTCGAATACAGGGAATTCAAAATTGGGAGATGACGTCCGATCATTATGTTCAATGGGTTTGAGAAACAACCTGCATAATGATTTCGATATGAAAAACTTTTTGGAAAACAAGCAAGACAATCGTTATGCAGATGAAAAGATTGCTTTTATTCCTGTTGTTAGGGTTTTTTGTGATCACCAATTTCATGCAAAAAGCGAAAAGGGAAAACAATTGGAAAAACAAATGTTTAACATGCATTTACTTGAAAATATCATTGCACAAAATGTTGCCAACAATGTCATCACTTCTCCTTTTGGCATGGGAGAAGGGTTTTTAAACAAAGTGATTATTACTCTGACTTATGAACAACTGTAGGAACGCCCACAGTGACCCAATTGTGATAGATCCCACCAGGGATAACAACTGTCAGAATCTCTTGCATTAGTAGCTTCTGCTTTTGATCAACCCTCTTTGTTGAAGACCTCAGGAGAAAAGACAACGCCAGCTCGCGACTTGTTATCTTCAAGCTTGATTAACATGGGGACCAAGTCTTCAAAGTTCAGAATACCTGACTGCACGAGGTCTTGAACCTTCATTTTCAACTGAAAGCAACTATCCGCATCATGACCAGGAGCACCCGAATGATACACACAATGCTGCTCAGGCCTATACCACCACCGAGGGTTGACGGGTATAGCCGGCGGGTCTCTGGGAGTAATCAAGTTCCGCTCTATCAATGAGGGATACAGCTCTGCGTAAGACATAGGGATCAGATCAAAAATGACCCTCTTCCTTTCATTACTTGTACCGACTTGATTATCATAGGGAGGCTAGTAAGCCTGCTGTTGCGGACGATGTTGCTGATGTTGATACCGCTGAGTTGGCATTCCCTGTTGCTGTTGGGTTGCTGGAATAGTCACAGCGGCAGCTTGACGATATTGTCCTCTGTTCGCGCTCCCTCGCTGGTGCACAACATTTGTTTCACTCTCTCCCCTTTTGGGTGCCCCAGAGAATGGCTTCTTAGAATTCAACGAACTTGAAGAGCCACGATGGCGAACCGGAGTACGGGTTGTTCTGACATTAACAGTCTATGTAGCAAGAGGCTGTCCATTGATTATGATACCCCTCAAATCATCATCCACGTCGTAGTTGCTGACGGGAATAGTGACAGCAGCAATTTGATCATTAACGGGGACCCCCTCTGGTGAAGCACGATTGGGTGGCAGAATCATGGCTTCCTGTCTCTGGGCTAAGGCTCGTAGCTCCTCTTGCCCCTGAACGACCCCTTGCATCATGGTCATGAACTGGGCCATGTTTGCCCTTATCTCAGCCAACTCAGTCTGAACCTGATCCATACCCCTCTGATGATTCGATCTGGTTGCTGTGCGGACGATGATCAACAATCCTGTCTCAGACAGGAGCCAGAGTGAGAAGTCCGAACTAGAACACCTGTTATGCAACATGTTATGATTATGATGCTAATGCCTATGATGCACATGATAATGATCATTTCTCAGGCCTTCAAAGAGCCTGATTCATCTTCGAAAAAAAAAGCAATCTGCAGCAACGGCACAGTATACCAGAGCAATGAGTACCGAGTGAAACCAACAATTTCATCTGTAAATGATCACCCGGATCTATCAGTGCACAGACTCTGGAATGTACATGAGAAATGATATGCATGCAGAGATCATTTTTTTTTTCACTTTTTTTTTTTTCAATTTTTTTTTTTTGATTTTTTTATTTATTTATTGATTGCGTTTTTTTTTGAAAAATAAACATGCTATGATGCACATGATGCAGACACGACTGGCAAGCTGTGCATATCTGGACACAGGATCGAAGCTTCGGCTCGAACTCTGATCACAACCATCTGAAACCCCAAAGTCAACTGGTCAACTGTCATCTGAACCCAATCTGAGGAACCGAGTCACCAACGGAGCAACCTTAAATTCAGCCCAGGGTTCCGAAATAAACGGAACCCTCTGATCAATACCGGGGTCAAACCTCCGGCGTCCAGAAATAACGATCCATAAATCCGACTTATAAATATGACTCTGATCAACGGAACCAAAAGTCACCATCAAAGTCACCATCAGAACATGCATCTGTAAGAATCACCCTCCCCTCACAGGTAAATTCTAATCAGGTCATCCTAAGGCGGAGAATAGTCTCGACAATCGGGCAAAGATACTCAATGGGTTTGCCCTTTCGGGTGTGCCATTGTAGCTCCCTTAAGATCGTCTCAACCAAGAATCCGGGAAAGAACGGTCACCAGAGTCAACAGTTCAGATGAAGTAACTCAACCAAAGTGGAATACCCACAGAGGCAAGCACTATCAAATGAACCTCGTCCGGCTTGTGGTACATCATGTTGCCAGGCACATGTTGACCTAACATGAAGGAGGCAACATGAGACCACACTAATCCTAGGTGTATACTCGGGCCTGGGTTTTAGCCCCACTCAGAACACCCACCCCAGACAGAAGAACCACCTGCACATGAGACAGTTCAATGCCAGTATGATGCATGCAAACGTACATGCAAACAATAAATGCAAACAATAAATGCACATATATACAATGAATGCAATAAATAACAGCGCAAAGCAACCAAGGCCCTAACCTAGAGAGCGCTAGGAGAGACTCGCTTAGGGAAGATGGACCAGCACAGGTCAACTTCTTAGTTTCCCCAGCAGAGTCGCCAGCTGTCGCATTACACGAAAAACCGGCGGGAAAAGAGAACAACAGAGCCGCCACCGTGCGTTATTTATCCCAAAAGAGGGAAAGGAAACGCTCAGAGTAAACCTGGAAAAGACGTGGTCTCGCGACCAAAGAGAATGGGATCGGGAGTCGGTTATGCGAAGGGAAGGTATTAGCACCCCTACGCATCCGTCGTACTCGACGGGATCCACGCACAATAGGAAGGGAAATGGTTGCTAAAACACTGCTCAAACACACACACACTGGCTGAAAGAGACACAAGAAAACAGACTGAAACTGACTCGGCAGGATATCGCATCCTGGGCCTACTTAGTCTATCAAGCATAGACATCAGAGTCAAAGTAGTTCGGACTGGGGAAACGACACATGCTCGCTAGGATATCGCATCCTATGCATACGTATCTCCTTTGGACGAAGGAGAATCAGAGCATTCGTAGCTCGGCTAACACGCACACAAACAAACGCAGGCAAAGGCAAACGTGGAGCCTGAATGCCAATCACTGGGCTTACATCAGCATCCGAACCAAAACGCACTCAAGAAGGCAAACATGGAGCCCGACTGCCAATCACTGGACTTACGTCAGCATCCGAACCAAACACACGCACACAGGAACCCGAATGCCACTCGATGGACTTACATCAGCTTCCAAGCACACAACAAGACACAGGATGTGGAATGCCAATCGCTGGGCTTACATCCACCTCCTAACACCAACACAGGAAGAAGAAGGGTCTCGATTGCAACTAGGGCAAGAGAAAGGGAAGGTCTCAATCGCAACGAGGGCGAGAGAAAAGAAGTTAGTGTTAGTTGTTAGTCAAACTCGACAAGACATCGCATCTCGTGCCTACGTATCTCACCTGAACGTGAGAATCAGAGTTGCCGTAGTTCGGCTAAACTATTCCTGTTGGTTTGTATTTTTTAAGTGGATAACGTCACTACGCAATCTACCGGATGCTCGACCTTTGGAGACTTACTCACCTGTAGTAGAAGGAGTGGACGTATCCTTAAGAGGGGATAGTGTTTGTTTGTGTTTTAGGAAAGCTCAAGCAAGAAAGGAAGTCCTATACGAAGGAACCGTGCTACCTTAATTGTCATGCAACCGAGACTACGCGGAGTCTAGCGAACCTAGGGGATACAACCACACCACACAAACATATACAGCATGAAATAAACACACCAACAAGGGGGCTCAAACCTCAAGGCTAGGCTTTAGTCGAGGGGTCATATCAACCTCAACAAACAAGCCTCTGTATCGGGGTCAGGTTAGCTCTTAACCTTGCCATTGAGGGGCTAAGGTGAAGCCAGATGAAAGGTGATGAGGGGTGTGCCTCATTGCTTCTATCTCTGGTCAGAGAGAGCATCAGACAAGGGAGCGTGGGTCCAGAATGGGGGGACCCTTCTACGCTCAGGACATAGACTCGACTGTACAATGTACAAGATCTTGGGCTCGGATCTCAATGCTACAACCATGTAATGGGAGCAAGGAGAAGACTCACAGAATAGTGGGGGATAAATTGCTTATCCCTACCTTCCACCAATTGCCTCAGATGAGGACTTTTCCTGCTTGGGACAAATATAAACATACACAAGCATTGCCTCTTAAGGAGGACTTCAGACAGTTTGCCCGGCCCGGTAACAGCCGGGTCTCCAGACTACATGAAGAAGAAAGTTCTATACCTCAATGCCAATTGCTTATAAGCAAAGCAATGCAAGTTCTTAAGAGAACTGAGCAACTAAGGGTACCTGGAAACAGTCAAACAGAATCAGCATCCCATTCATAATCAAACAACAATACAAGAATCAACAATGTACAATCATAATCAAACAATAATGTGCATAGCACAAGTCCATGTGGACCAACATCCTACAAAACAGCCACATTAGTTTACAAGTCAAGTACGATAATCCCAAATGTGAAACAATTCCTTTAATCATTAACTTCTTAACCTGAAAAACCAAAAACAAGTTCAAATGTAAGTGACAAGACCACTAGGACTAGCCTAGGATCCAAAAGAAGGAAAAATCCTAAAACAGCAACCAATTCATGATCAAAGTCAAGCTATTTCAACAACAAAGGGATCCCAATTGGTCCCATATCCAAACTATGTACACATTTTATTTTATGCAACATATAAGGCAAAAGACGCAATGTTAAGTCACATATGAATGGCCAGCAAGATCACATCACAAAAAATACCAAAACAGCATGGAAAATTCCACAAAAATTATATCCTAAACAGAGGACATTCAGCAAGCTACCTGTCAATTTTTAAGCCATTTGGACTAGTGGAACTATGGGAATTAATTCAACATGACAAAGCATGCAAAAACACAATCAAATGAAGCTACAAAATGTACATTAACTTCAATCCAATGGTAAACAGTGACATTACATGGGAAATTAGTAGGACCAAAGCCAAATGAAAGCTACACATGTCAGGAACTATTCTACCAAATTTCATGGTCATATCATTCATCATGCTCATTCTATGCACAAAATAAGGCAAACTAGTTCAAAGGAAGCACTAAGCCTACAAACAGAATTATTGCATTCAAATCCACATCAACACAATCCCAAAAATTCTCAAATAATTTACACCTAAACAGGGGATATTCAAGGTCTACCATGTCAAATTTGAGCTCAATTGGGCAAATGGAACCATGTCAATGAAAATCAACAAAAGCAGACACAATTATAGGCTCCAAATCACAACATCAACACATGCTTCCACTTTAAAAATTCATAACTCAATGAAAACAAAAAAAGAAATGGATGAGACCAAAACAGGGATGTCACATTATGTGTCTATTACAAGCATATCAAATTTCATGACAATCCAATACCATATGAGCATTTCTCAATCAATCTACCAACCTATGTCACACAAGCTTGCACAATGAACACCAGAAATGAAAAATCATGATCAATTAGAAAACACTATGAACAATTCCACAAAAATTCACAAAGGATCCTAACATGTTAATGAGCATCCATACCAAATTTCAAACAATTCTAACAAGGATAGGTCATGCTAAAAAAATCCAACAAATTGGCATCAAGAGGTGTGACACAAATTGTCACACCTAAGTTCAAAAATTCATAACTCCATAGCCAGGTATCAAAAACTCAAGAAATTTATATGGAAATAAGCATCATCCAGTCAACAATCATCACAAAAATTTCCAGACATTTATTTTACAATATGAGAATTTCATGATCAAATTAGTCTAAGGTATCAAAATATACACATGTGGAAGAAACCCTAGGTCAAATGAAAAATATTCCATGCACAACTTTGACCAATAGGTCAAAAATCATCTACACTCAATGACAAAGTCAACAAAATAATTTTCACAATTTTCTGATTTTTCTACATTTTTCTATGAATTTTCTAAGGTGCTAAAGTATTTTTTAAGAATTAAAATGAATTAATTTAAATTAATTAAAATGCCAATGGCATTCTTGTAATTAGTGCATGGCGGGGGCGGTAAACGCCTGGTTTGAAATTTCAAACAGAAATTTGGATCAAACTACACAATCTTCATCGTTTTCACCTCCACATTTTCCAGAATTTCAAGAATTGGATGAACACGAAACCTCAACCAAAATTTGCAAATGAGCACTCATCAGAACCGTATGAACATGTAGAGCATGGATATGAGTTCCAATTAACCTAACAATTCCTAAATCGAGCGGATCGAAGAGATTAGGGTTTTAGATCCAAACTTCGAGTCGCGATTTCTCACGCTACAGTTGATCATTTTCAATTCTAAAAGCATCACGATGCCCTACGTAACATGAACTACAGCACGCACACAATTATTTGGCAAAGCATGACGATCGAATTTCGATGATACCTGGAAATGGCAGAAGCGTGTGTGTGTTCTTCGCGCTCGATTCGGCGAAACAGAAGCAGCATGGACTCGTGGCAGCAGGATGTGAAGCTCAGGTTCGCTCAATTTCGCTCCTATTGCTCGAAATCAACATTCACCATTGAAGTAGCTTGGATGTACAGTTGCTTTAGGCGCGGCTTTAGAAGCTCTTGAGCATAAACAGATGAAGCATTTGATAATACAAGATCACTGCAAAAAAAAAATCTTCCAAAAGGATCAAAGATTGATGGAGATTTTTGGATTTTTGTGCTTTGAGTTCTTGAATGAATTTGAGAGAATGTTGATGGATTTGATCTGATTTTTTGGTGAAATGAAATTCTGTTATGTTTATGGAATGATTAGGCTTTTATATGGTAGCTTAAAACATGATTAGTTGTGTAATTAGCCAAATTGCCAAAAATTAGTGAAATGTCAAATTTCAAGTGAGGGCCAAAATGCAACTTCCACATACAAGCCCATGCCAGCTCAAATTTGATTCAAGCAAGTCCAAAATACCATATGTGATGTGTAGAAACAAGTCCCATTTCCATTGGACGCTTATTTTTGAATTTCACCATTTGATAGCAAAATGTCCAATTTTCACACTTCCATTTTTCAAACCAAAACCCAAATCATAAGACCTAGCCATGAAGTGATGATTCAAACACATTCCAAATGCCATTCCTGAGGTGTTGCAAAAAGTCCCATCTCAAAATTCCAAATATTTTGACATTTGGACAATTTTGCCCCTGAGCCAATTTAACAGTCCAGTTGAAAAGTGACTTTTTGCCTTGGCCACTTTTGGAAAAATCCAATGATGCACCCTTGAAGTACATGTCAAATGGAGTTTGTGCATATAAAGAACTTGCAATTTGGACCAACCATGTGGTAGTTATGGCCTCCTGATTACGGGTCTTTTTTGAATTTCATCTGACCATATCTTGCAAACCACCCATGGGATTTTTGAGTTCTTGGACTTTTTGGAATGGTGAGAACAAGATCTTCAACTTTCATGTTGGACAGAATTCCATTTGAAGCTTGTATGATGAAATTACTTTGAGGAGAAAAAGTTTCCCTTTTGGGCAGCTGAAATTACAGGTCACCTGCTATTTTGGGAAACTTTCTGTCTGACCTCCAAATCTTCAACCTTGGTCTTTGATATGTCAAATGAGACTTATATGGACATGAATGAGGCCTTTCAAACCATTTCCCCCCTCCAATCCATAAAATCAGGCACAGTTGACCACAGTTGACTTTCTAGGGTTTCTGGTTGACTGAACAATGACTGGTGACTTCTGAGCATCCAATCTTTGGCCAAACCACTTCAAAATGATCCTTGGACCATATGAGCTTGAAAAATCAACCCTAGGGCTTTGTCTTAATGAAGATGGCACTTGCTTGCTTGATTGACTGATTCTCCTGATCAGTTAGACCCAATCCATCTGATGACTTGCACTTGGGCAAAGAACAATGCAATGCTATGCAATGGACTATGTTATGTTAATGACCTAATGATGAAATGAATGTACAAAAAGGTAGGGTGCAAATTTGAGGTGCTACACATTGCCATGTGGATGCTCATGAACTGTCGAAATCTAGCTGAATTGCTCAAAACAGTGGTTGATTCTTGCTCAATGAAGCATGATGATCAAGAATCTACAAGAATTTTTGGTGTTTGTGTGGAGAAAATCAAAATTCGAAGAGAGAGAAAATGGAGGGAGTTTTGAATTTTCAGATCTGAAATGGCTTGTTCTTGCAGTTTGGATTAGGGTTTTGGTATTTATATGCCTTGCTAACGACCATGCTAATCACTTAAGCCAAATGCTAATCATGATTAATGAGATTTCAAGCATCTTGCAAAAATGCAAATTGAGCTTTCCTTTCCATAATCCACGTGTACAGCTCCATGTTAAGCTTGCAATTCACTCAAAATCATCCAATGGTCATGCTTGAAGTGTTTGTTTGCTTGCATCTTAAGCCAAAAAGGAATGGTGAATATTTTCTTCAATTTGAACACATGTGAAATAATGAGCATTTGGCCATGATTCCTTTGCATAATTGAGCCAAATAATATCATTTTGAGATGCCTTGAACATGAGAAGCATTTTGCAAAAAGAATGGACCAATTTGGAGCATTGTATCAAAAGTTATGCCATTTTGAATTTCCATGTACACCTTGTGATCAAATGACCATAACTTCTCAACCAATCATCATATGGACATGAATTAGGACTTTTTGTAAAGGGGAGACAAAGATCTACAACTTTCATGTTCACCAAAAATCCATTTGAAACTTCTTTGATGTTGAAAAGTCAAGTTGAAGGTGGACCAAAAACTTGCCAAATTTGGAAATTTTGAATTACAAGTCACTTTCCATTTTTAGTAACTTTTGCCATGACCTTTGAATATTCAAGATGGATGTTTAGAATGATGAATAGACCTCATTTGAACATGATTGAGGTGTATCAACTCATTTTCCCCACCTCATAGCCCTCAGTTGACTGCACAGTTGACTTTTGGTCCTCATATGACCTTGAAATGTCTTGATTGATTTTAGCCTCTACCACTTGGTGAACTTGCTTCAAAATGAAATCCTAGCTCATGTAAGCTCCTTATAATAATCATGTGGTCCTCATCCCAAGAAAATACCTCATCTCTTGCACACAGGATCTTCTTGAAGCTCTTGACCTGGTGATTGCTTAAGCTACAAACAAAAGATGTTAATGACATATTTTTGTGCTTTTGGTTAGTGAATAAAACAAGAAAAGCAATGATATACAATTCAAGCATTCTTGGTGATCTCAAACCACTCACAAGAGATCCCTACCCAAAGGGAAAGGAAGCCAAGATGCTCAATGATCCTTGAGGCTATGCAATGCAATGTTATGATGCCATGAGGGATCTTAGGGACAAAATTGGGGTCTTACACCTATCATGTGGGTATACCTATTCTTGATCAGTTGCCGTTCAGTGGTTTGGAGAGGGTTCCTTCTTCCCAAGAGATTGCTGACATGCTTCATATAGATGTATATGATATTGTCGCTCATATGACTACCAAAGGTGGAATTCAAGGTCTCCCATCTGATTTTCTCATTGCCCAAGCTACTTTGTTTGGGAAGGACATGAGTGAGGACGCCTTTGAAGCCATATTTGTACTTTTCATCTATGGGCTAGTGTTATTTCCCAACATCGACAATTTTGTGGATGTGAACGCTATTAGGATTTTCTCTTCTCTTAATCTCGTTCCGACTCTGTTGGGTGACACTTATTTCTTTTTGCATATGAGGAATGCGAAATGTGGTGGTTCCATTGTGTGCTGTTTGCCTCTGTTGTACAAGTGGTTTATTTCGCACTTGCCTCAGACGCTTGCCTTCAAGGAGAACAAGGGATGTCTACGGTGGTCTGCGAGACTTATGTCTCTCACTAATGATGATATCTTTTGGTATAACTGTGTTTATGATGGCGTCCATATTATTGACTCTTGTGGTGAACTCTCCAATGTGCCTCTTCTTGGTACATGTGGTGGAATTAACTACAACCCTACTTTGGCTCTCCGTCAGCTTGGGTTCCCCTTAAAGGATAAACCTAACAACCTTTTGTTGGAAGGTGTGTTCTTTCAAGAGGGTAAAGATCCCCAGAACTTGAAGGCTAGGATGGTCCGCGCCTGGCGCAAGATTCATAGGAAGGGAAGGAAGGAGCTTGGTCCGAAGAATTGCATTGCTTTGGAACCCTACACCTCTTGGGTGAGGAAGAGAGCTCTTGAATATCGCATGCCGTACGATTATCCGAGACCTACCCCTATGGTTATGGTTGGGCCTTCAACCCTCCCTAACCAAGGAGTAGAGGAGTTGAGAGACGAAGACCGGTCGCGTGCATGGGTTCGTGAGCAAGAAGAACTTCTTCAGTAGCTCAAAGATAAAGATGCAGTGATAGAATTTCTGGAGCATCAGGTTATTGATGAGCCTGATGATGTGGTTACTTCTATTCTTCCTCATTCATCTAGGTTTTGGAAGAGTAAGTATGATCAACTTGCCAAGGAGAAGGCCGATATGGAAGCAGCTTATGAGAGAGAGGTGAATAGGCTTCGTACAACTTATCTTCCAATTTCAAGGGCTTTGGACGATTGTTTCTAGGGCTCCATAGGATGTTCATTCCTTTTCTCTTGTATTATATTTGGTTACCAAAACTGTACTACTTCATTGGTATAAAAAGTTTCCAAATATTATTGCTATGAGTATTCCATATATGTCTTAAAAGATTAATATTTTCAAATATTTGCAAATAGATCTCTAAAAGTTCCTCTGATTAAAAACAAATCATATGCACAAGCATTGCATGCATCATATGCATAAGCAGGTTTTGTTCTGAGCTCTTGATCAGTGGTCTAACTCTTTGCTCTTCATTTATTTTGAAGACAAGCTGACGCACCAGTATAATACCAGAGCCAATCATCCAAGGATAATGGAGCATTTAGAGCAAGAGAACAAGGAATTGAAGGAAGAGATTGCTAGGCTGACTGCCATGATGGAGTCAGTTCTGGCCGCCCAAAGCCAAGCTTCACCAACTCCTGCAACTCCTCCCGCGAGGACGGTTATTTATGAGATAACAACTTCTACTGTGCCTGCTACAACAACCCACTTTGCTCCGTCTATGCCAGCTGGGTTCCCTTGGGGAATGCCTGCTAATTTCGTGCCAGAGGGTTTTGCTCCTACTCTCGCTTCTTTGCCGGTATCTAGCCCGGTCCTATCTGTGTCACCTCCCGTTGTGCACACCTTACCCCAAGTTGAAGACACCATCTATCATTCCGAGCCATCTGAGGGCCCAGATGTTTTTGAAAAGATGGACGAGATGAAAGACCAATTCCTTGAACTGCGCAAGGAACTGAAGACTCTGAGGGGTAAGGACCTCTTTGGTAAAAGTGCTGATGAGTTGTGCCTAGTGCCCAACATGAAGATCCCTGTAAAATTTAAAGTACCTGACTTTGAGAAATACAAGGGAAACACATGCCCGGTCACCCATCTTGTGATGTATGCTCGCAAGATATCAACTCAGACTGACAATGATCAACTGTTGATCCAATACTTTTAGGATAGCCTTACAGGTGCTGCGCTCCGGTGCTATATGGGGCTGGAGAGTGCTAGCATCCGCTCTTTCAACGATTTAGGCGAGGCCTTCGTCAAACAGTATAAATATAATGTGGATATGGCTCTGGATAGGGACCAATTGAGGGCGATGTCGCAGAAAGAGACCTTCAAGGAGTACGCCCAGAGATGGTGAGAACTGGCAACCCAGATAGTGCCACCCCTGGAAGAGAAGGAGATGACAAAGATCTTTTTGAAGACTTTGAGCTCTTTCTATTATGAAAGAATGATTTCCAGTGCTCCCCCAGACTTCACCGAAATGGTGAACATGGGGATGAGATTGGAATAGGGGGTCCGTGAAGGACGATTATCTAGAGAAGGAAGCTCCTCAGCAAATAAATATGGGGGCTTTGCAAGGAAGAAAGAGGGAGAGACTCATGCTGTGTCCTCCCATATTAAAAGAAGTCCCTCTGTAAGGAGGAAGGATGTGCGTCCTGCCGTCAACCAACACCAGATGGCTCATATAGCACCTGCTTTTAGAAAAGTTCATCAACAACAACAACAACATCGTCAACAACAACATGCCTACCAGCCTCGAAATAACAATAACACCAACACCAGTAATTACGAGAGGAAGAGGGTAACTTTTGACCCGATTCCTATGACATATGCTGAGCTTTATCCTTCTTTGATCGATAAAAAGCTGACAACTCCTCGGGATCCTCCTACTGTACCGACCAACCCTCAGTGGTGGTATAAGCCCGAACTTCACTGTGTATATCATTCCGGTGCTCCCGGACATGACGTGGAGAATTTCTACCCATTGAAGACCAAGGTGCAAGACCTTGTGAGAAGTGGAATATTGTTTTTCGAGGACGTAGGTCCAAATGTTAAGAAGAACCCATTTCCCGAGCATGGGAAAGCAGCTGTTAACATGGTCCATGGATGCCCTGGCAAATATAAAGTCATTCATGGGAATGACATAAGGCAATCTTTGGTCGAGATGCACAAGCTGTTGTGTGAACACAGCCACTACGAGCATGACCATGATAGGTGCCAGGTGTGCACTATCAATGAGAGAGGATGCCAACAAGTAAGAAAGGACATTTAAGAGATGATTGATCAGGGGATGACTGAAATACTTCAGAATCGTAATGAGGACGAAGTCGATGTTATCACCCCGGTGTTTAAAATTCCTGAGCCTATTGTCGTCAAGTATGATGGCAGCAAGAAGAAAGTGTCACCAGCTCTTGTGATCAAGCCAGCGGGTCCTGTCCCGTATTCATCAGACAAAGATGTCCCCTATCGATATAACGCAGTTATGTTAGAAGATGGGAAGGAGGTTCCGTTGCCCTCAACCTCTGTTGTTAGCATTTCAGACGTCAGTGGTGTGACCCGTAGTGGTCGTGTTTTCTCGGTGCAACCGAAACCCCATGCAGATGTCATGAAGAGAACTGTTGTTAATCCTGCCGGTCCCGTGAGGACTTTTTCTCAAAATAATTCCGTTCCTGTTGATGACCCTGTTGCTGTCAAGAATAATAACACTCCCATCCTGGTTGGCCAGTCTGGCATTTTGAAAGAGGATGGTGATGAGATGCTGAGGCTCATCAAGAGGAATGAATACAATGTTATTGACCAGCTGCTACAAACTCCATCAAAGATATCTGTCTTATCTTTATTGATGAATTCAGATCCATACCGCGAAGCTTTGTAGAGGGTGTTGGACGTGGCATACATGGATCACGATGTCACTATTGAGCTGTTTGATAGCGTTGTTGAAAACATAACTGCTTGCAACAATTTGAGCTTCTTTGATGCTGATCTTCCCGAGGAGGGAAAAGACCATAATTTTGCCCTACACATATCCATGAACTGTAAGGATGATACCTTGTCCAATATGTTGGTGGACACATGATCATCACTTAATGTGTTGCCAAAATCCACTCTTGCTAAACTTTCTTACCAGGGGCCTCCCATGAGGCAGAGTGGAGTGGTTGTGAAGGCGTTTGATGGACCGCACAAAACCGTGATCGGTGAATTAGAACTCCCAATCAAGATTGGACCTAGTGATTTCCAGATCACTTTTCAGGTCATAGATATTCATTCGTCTTACAGCTGTTTGCTTGGAAGACCATGGATTCACGAGGCAGGCACCGTGACATCCACCCTACACCAAAAGTTGAAGTTTGTAAAGAACAAGAAGTTGGTAGTAATAGGGGGAGAGAAGGCTCTCTTGGTCAGTCATTTATCTTCCTTCTCTTATATTGATGCTGAGGATGAGGTTGGGACTCTGTTCCAAGCCTTGTCTATTGCTGAGCCTTCGAGGAAGGGAATTTCTTCATTTGTCTCCTATAATGATGCAAAGTTGGCCATTGAGCATGGCGCAACTAATGGTTTGGGGAAAATGATTAAATTGGAAGATAATAAATCCTGAGCTGGCATAGGGTATTCTTCTGACATTTCCAATGAGCGTGGGCTGTTCCAGAGTGGAGGTTTCATCCACACTGTTGAAGATCAGGAGGCTACTTCTATTGTTGAAGATGATGAAGAGGAAGACCTTGGCAACTTTGTCATACCTGGCGGAATCTGCAATAATTGGGTCACTGTTGATGTTCCAACAATTATCCACAAGTCAACATAATATGTTCCTTTTGCTTAAAAACCCTTCTCCCATGCCAAAAGGAGAAGTGAAGACATTGTTGGCACAATTTGATTAATACAATGATATTCATTCAATAATCACATGTTAAGTGTTTGTTTTTCCAAAATTATTTTTCATTTTTGCTTTTTGCATGAAATTGGTGATCACCATAAAACCCTAAAAAAGAGATTAAAATCAACTTTTCATCTGCATAATGATTTGCCTTGTTTGAATTCTGAAATCTCTTTTATACTCAAAATCATTATGCAGGTTGATCAAACCCATTGAACATAATGATACAACACCATCTCCCAACTTTGAGTTCCTTGTATTTGAGGCAAAAGAAGATGATGTTGAAGAGATTCCTGATGAGATTACCCGTCTGCTTAAGCACGAGGAGAAGATCATTCAGCATTATCTTGAGAATCTGGAAACAGTCAACTTGGGGTCTGAAGACTGCGTTCGTGAAGTGAAGATTGGGGCACTCCTGGAAGAGTCTGTGAAAAAGGGGTTGATTGAGTTGCTACAAGAATATGTCGACGTCTTTGCCTGGTCGTATGAAGACATGCCTGGTCTAGATACTGATATCGTGCAACATTTCTTGCCGTTGAAGCCTGAGTGTGTGCCTGTGAAGCAAAAGCTCAGAAGAACTCATCCTAATATGGCAGTGAAGATTAAAGAAGAAGTTCAGAAGCAAATTGATGCGGGGTTTCTGGTGACTTCTACATATCCTCAATGGGTGGTCAATTTTGTGCCCGTGCCTAAGAAAGATGGAAAAGTCAGAATGTGTGTGGACTACCGTGACTTGAATAAAGCTAGTCCGAAAGATGATTTTCCTCTACCCCACATTGATATGCTGGTAGACAACACAGCTAAATTCAATGTCTTCTCATTTATGAAAGGATTTTCTGGTTATAACCATATTAAAATGGCACCCGAGGATATGGAGAGGACAACATTCATCACACCTTGGGGAACATTCTGTTATCGAGTGATGCCCTTCGGTTTGAAGAACGCCAGAGCCACGTATCAACGTGCTATGACTATCTTGTTTCATGATATGATGCACAAGGAGATTGAGGTGTATGTTGATGATATGATTGCAAAGTCGAAAACGGAAGTTGAACATGTAGAACACTTGTTGAAGCTTTTCCAGCGTTTGAGGAAGTACAAACTCCGCCTGAATCTGAAAAAGTGTACATTTGGAGTCTGTTCCGACAAGTTATTGGGCTTTATTGTCAGTGAAAGAGGTATTGAAGTTGATCCTGCCAAGCTCAAAGCAATATAAGAGATGTTTGCGCCCAAAACTGAGAAGCAAGTCTGAGGTGTTCTTGGCTGCTTGAATTACATTTTGAGATTTATATCCCACATGACTGCCACATGTGCGCCTATATTCAAGCTCCTCCGGAAAGGTCAGCGTCATGATTGGACCGAGGATTGCCAGAAGGCCTTTGACAGTATCAAAGAGTATCTGTCTGCGCCTCCGATTCTGTCTCCGCCTGTTGAAGGGAGACCATTGATTATGTACTTGACCGTGCTTGATGACTCTATGGGATGTGTACTGGGTCAGCAAGACGAATCAGGGAAGAAAGAATATGCGATATATTACTTAAGTAAGAAGTTCACTGATTGTGAGTCTCGGTACTCAATGCTTGAGAAGACATGATATGCTTTGGCTTGGGCCGCTAAGCGTTTACGCCCGTATATGTTGAATCATACGACTTGGTTGATATCCAAAATGGATCCAATCAAGTATATCTTTGAGAAGCCTGCTTTAACTGGGAGGATTTCCCGTTGGTAGATGTTGTTATCTGAGTATGACATTGAGTATCGAACTCAAAAAGCTATTAAAGGAAGTATCTTGGCTGACCACTTGGCACATCAACCAATTGAAGATTATCAGTCTGTTCAGTATGACTTCCCTGATGAGGAGATTCTGTATTTGAAGATGAAAGATTGTGATGAGCCTACGCTCGATGAAGGGCCAGAGCCTGGTTCCCGATGGGGCATGGTGTTCGATGGTGCTGTTAATCAATATGGAAATGGTATTGGGGAAGTGATTATTACCCCTCAAGGCACACATTTTCCTTTTACAGCGAGGCTAACTTTTAAATGCACGAATAATATGGCGGAGTATGAGGCCTGTATTATGGGTTTGGAAGAGTGTATTGATATTAGGATCAAACATCTTGATGTTTATGGTGATTCAGCCCTTGTTGTTAATCAGATTAAGGGTGAATGGGAGACGAATCAGCCTAGCCTCATCCTATACAAAGATTATGCGAGGAGGATTTCAACTTTCTTTATTATGGTTGATTTATATCATATTCCTCGAGATGAGAATCGGATGGCAGATGCTCTTGCTACGCTTGCTTCAATGATTATGGTGAAGTACTGGAATAAAGTCCCCAATATTACTGTGATGCGCTTGGATAGACTAGCTCATGTGTTTGCAGTCGAGGAAGTAAAAGATGATAAACCATGGTATTATGATATTAAGTGTTTTCTTCAAAGTCAGACTTACCCGCCTGGGGCATTTGTTAAAGATAAGAAGACTTTGAGGAGATTATCTGGTAGTTTCTACCTCGATGGTGATGTGCTGTATAAGAGGAATTTTGACATGGTTCTGCTCAGATGCGTGGATAGACACGAAGCAGACCTGTTGATGACTGAAGTCCATGAGGGTTCATTTGGTACTCATTCCAATGGACATGCTATGACAAAGAAGATGTTGAGAGCAGGTGTAGCGGGGTATTCATTACCTTTAGATTTATTGACTAAATCAAAAGTAAATCATACAATTCGAGTCGCCACCACACTTCTATTTATCCAAAGGAAAGGTTAGAAAGCGAACAAAAACCAAGTAAGAAGTTTTGTCAAATCAAAAACTAATAAAAATGTCAGAGATCTGGGTAAGGGGGTAGGTTATGCAATGGGAAGGTTTTAAGCACCCAAAACATCCTTAGTACTCTAAGGGAGCCCTTTTTGCAAAGTTGTATGGTAGGTTGGTATTTGTGAAAATATTTGTGCAAACATGATTCGGGAGATGAGAAAAGAATATACATATTATTTACAATTTTGTTGTTTGAATGGATAAACCCATTGCCTACGTACCATCACAAAGGTAGGATCAAAACTTCGTAGTTCGGGGTAGAAATCTCAAAATATGGGTGAATTGATTTGACCAAAAGCCTTAAGGTCTTTTGTTATCAAAGGGAGAAAACTCAACCTAAACCAACAATCCACCATGTGAGGAGAGCTTCAACATACTAGTGAGGGATCCACCCTATAATAAGTATGGAAGACTTGTAGTCCAATCACTAAGGATAAGGTGAGGTTTACATCAACCACTATGATAACTCAAACCTATGTCTAATGTTTATGAAAAAGGTTTTAACAAAGGTGGCCATTGGAACCACAAAAACAACTTGAAGTGAGTTGTATTTACAAGTTAGAAGTATTCACAAAATGAAGTCAAAGTTGACTTAAGGATCATTCAAAATAAGTATTAGTGAAAAGAGTTTGAAAAATCAAAGGCATATGGCCTAGGTTTCTAATTTGAAAACAATGTCAATGTTTGCACAAAATGAGTTTGGCTTGTGTTAGAGTGGAGAGAAGAAGAGAATGGCTAGTCCTAAACATGCAAAGATGAGAGAAGAGATCAAACCCTTGGAGTTCCTTTCTTGAGATCATAAAGATGATTCAAGATGCTCCTTTCCTTTGGACTTAGCAAGCTACAAGCAATCAAAACAATTAAACATTCAAGCTCCTAGGATCTCCAATTGGCTTGTCTTTCTCTTAACTCGGCTATTCATGATAATGGTCCTTCTTACTATCTCAAGGTTTGGAATCCCTATCATACAAGATTAAACAATAAAAAAGTTCACAATGCAATAAGAGGAATGGACAAAGAATGAGTTTAGATTAGAGGTCCTTTGAAGTCAACTTTCAAGATTTAGCATTCTAAAGGAATGAGGCCTAGTTGCTCTTTGTCGCACCTCGAAAAATGAGAACACGACCCAGCGAAGCGTAATCGCACGCTCGCATGATGGACAAAACAGAGTCGCCACCGAACTTTATTTATACCTAAAAAGGAAAGGGGAAATATCGATAAAACCCAAGAAAGAACGACAATGATTATGGTCGTCGCAACCAATATTAGGGTTCGGGAGTCGATTACGAAAGGGGAAGGTATTAGCACCCCTTACGTCCGTTGTACTCAACGGGAACCATTAGGTTAATTGTGTGCGTTATTGCTAGCTTAGAAATGTTAGGCTTCTCGAGTTATTAGGTGGGAAAGAAAGAAAGGGTGAGAGGAGAATATTTTTGGATTTTTAACGAAGGACTAAACCTAAGTTCTTTATTAGTGGGCCTGACAAGATTTCGCAATCCTGCTCCTACGTATCTCAATAGAGAACTCAAGGCTTATGTAGTTCTGGGTAGAAAGTGTTTGTTTGTTGGTCGATTTTAGCGAAAGCTATATTGTATTAATCGACGAAAACATTGTTTTACCTAAAACAGATGAGGAGCGGACGTATACCACACATCAAATGGATTTACAAATCAACATTCAGAAAAATGTCACTTATCTCAACTCAACAATTATGGCCGAAGCATTGCTTTGCATCATCTCAAGACAAGATGTCTTTCGTTTATGAAAAGGGTTTTTTGATTAATCGCACGGCGGCGAAAAAGAGTTTGATTGGTTGGATGTATTTTTGGGCTTGAAAGACGAGTACTTAAGACTTGCAAGCTCTTACAACTTGGGTCTAATACTCGGAACTACGTCTGGATATTTCACCAAGGTAATATTTTTCTTCCAATTTTATTAAGAAAATGGTTTGAATATTTACAAGTGTTTTGGAGGGAAGACGAACACTTGTGGCTTACAAGCTCTTACGACTTGGGCCTAACATTCGGGACTACGACTGGATATTCCATCCAGGTAATCCTTTTCTTCCAACTTACTTATGAAAATGATTTGAATCTTTACAAGTGTTTTGGAGGGAAGACGAACACTTATGGCTTACAAGCTCTTACAACTTGGGCCTAATATTCGGAATTACGACTGGATATTCCATCCAGGGTAATCTTTTTCCTTCAGATTTTATTGAGAAAAATATGTTTGAATATTTACAAATATTTTGAAGAGAAGACGAATACATAGGGCTTACAAGCTCTTACAATTTGGGCCTAATATTCGGGACTATGACTGGATATTCCATCCAGGATAATCTTTTTCTTCAGATTTTTTGGAAAAATCCGTTTGAATAAAAAAGGATTAATGTGAAGGTTTGAGATGTTTGAAAATTAAGTTGATATTGCTTAAGAGCTCATTGAGAATAATGCCCAAGAGTAAGCCATGGAACTGGATGCCCATTTTTGGAATTAAAATAATACATACAATAAAATGAACAAAGTAAGGTCAAACTTCAAATCCAATTCAAATTAACTTGAATAAGTCCAATTGGGTCATCATAATTCTAAATGGTCAAACAAGGTTTGACAAATTTTCTCAACATTTTTTGAAAACATAAACTATTTTTAAACAATTAAAAATGAAGAAAAATAACAGAAAATGAATTAAAATCTCAAATAAATCTCAAATCAATTAAGAAATTGATGAGAATATTTTTCATAGACTTATCATCATCCATATGTGTTAACAATTTTTTTTTGGCATTTTTGAATATCAAGAGATATTTTAAATGAATTAAAAACTATCAAAAGTAAAATAATTCACAAAAAGATTAAATGGAATCACAAAAATAATTAAAAATAAGATTATGAAACTAGATTTTAAAAGAAAATTTTGCAATTGGTCCCATATTTTTGTGATTTCAAATAAAAGAGTTATGAATTTTTGAAAATAAAAGGAATTAAAGAAAATAAAACAGAAATTGAAAAAATATGGAAAATCAGGAAGCGTTGGATCCACATTCTTTAATTGACGTGGACAATCCAAAGGCCATGAGGCGCGCGCGCATGGTGATCATTAGTCAACAGCATCACACCACGAATTAAAAGAAGTCAACTAAAAGCATGGCCAAGATTAGATCACTTAATCACCATCCAATGGCTCAGAGTGGTTCCACGTGGGGACGGTGGTGGAAACCACCGTCTTCTCCGGTGAGCAAACGGATTCCGGCCACCAGTTGCAGGTTTTGCAACCTCAACCAAACTACACGTGCCTTATACCAAATTAAAGTTGGGGTGATGTACATCACCCCTGTAACCTTGGATTGTTCTCAAGATCTCTATGGAAGGAGAAATCTGAGATGGAAAATCCAGGTGTTCAATCTGAAATGCATCAATTCACAAAATTAAAGCCACCATTGGCTTGCCTCTCACACGAGGACTTCAGAGAACCAAACAAACACAAGCAAATCACATCATATAAGGAGATTCAGATCAAAATAGTTGAGATATAAACCTTTTAAGTGCAGCTTTGATGAGCACGATCCAACCAAATTCTTTCTTGCAGCTTGTTCTTGAAGTATGGTATGAGTGCAAGGCTAAGGAATAAGTGTTGAAGATCAACAGATTTTGTTGAAATTCAAACTTGAAAAGAGAAATGAAAATTCAGAATTCCTTTGGAGTGAGGTTGGGATTCAATTTCTGCAGAGCTTCAGGTTGATTCCAGGACGAGATTTGAATGAAGTGAGCATGCTATTTATAGATGGAATGCAAGGCAATGAGGTGAAGAATCCGTGTGCATGAAGCTTTGGATCCTCCATGCATGGGCCTGTACAGGCGCATGTGAGGCCCAAAAGCAAATGGAAATGAATGCTAAGCTTAGTTGAATCAAGTTTGGACGTGCAATTTGAAGGGTGATTTCTTGTGTATGAAGATTTCATGTGAAATGCATAAATGGTCACAAATGTTCCCCTCTTTGAAAGTCCCATATGGAAAATCCAAACATAGGAATGTGAGTAATGGTTGGAAAGATCTTGACATAAGAAACAAAAGCTATGTTGGACAAAAATTCATTTGGAGTTTGGAAAATCGTGAAAACTGGTCATGAAGTTTTATGTACAAAACATGTCTTTGAAAAATTTACCAAAAGTGACCAACTTCAAGCCCTTTTGTTTCAATGATGCAAGCCTCAAGTGGAAAAACCTCCAACATAAAAGTTGTATATATATTCAATATGATCAATTTGGACTTAAATTTTGCATCATTTGGATTTTTTAGGAGAAAGGTATGAGCACTTGAAGTTGGACTTTTTCAAGATTCAATGGCTTTGGTCCAAAGTGACCTATAATGTTTTGTATTATCACATGTGTTTCTTTTAGGATTATGAAATTTTGTCCAACATAACATTTGAAGTATACATCTTAAGATTTCCAATGCAATTGGTCTCACATCAAAATTATAAAAAATGAAGGAGTTAGGTCCTTGGGAAGTTGACCTAAAATTAGGGTTTCAGTCAAAATAACCTATAATGTTTTGAAATGGATGATGACCTTCCAAGTTTCAAATGGATTTTTGATGAACATGAAAGTTTCTAATATTTTTCTTAAGAGCATGTTTTCTCTTGGGATCATACTCATTTGACAAACACATCAAAAGTTAGGTCTCAGTGGATTTCAATTTGGTTAGATGACTTGACTGGTCAACTTCTCAAGTCCAAGCTTCAAATCTTGATGAATGAATGATTAAGGATACTCACATAGGCTCATATATGCATAAAATGATGAATGAAAGAACTTCCCTTGATTGAAATTGATCATAGGTTGAGGTTGCTTCATGACCAAGGCAGAGTCAATGCATAGTTGAATTAGGGTTTCCTTGGGAAACAATCCTTAAGCCCTGTGGTTTATCTTGATCAAATTGGCAAATTAAGATACTTGGGAGACATATATGATGATTGAGATCTTTAGGAACCATTTTCATGGTTGCTTTCTGTAACACCTCAAAATTTGCCCTCCTCTCTTGGGACTAGCTTAGCATATTGCATTTCATCTTTTAGGACATTAGGCATTACATCTTTGCATATCATGTGGAAACAATAAGCAAGTCATCCTCCTAGGTCTTTCTCAGAAGATGGAGAGGTTAAGGGATGCAAGCCTAAAGGTCTCATAAATTGATCACTATCCATCTGAGGGTTTGTGCTTCAATTAGGGTTCTTGGTTCCTCAAGGAGATTGATCATTATCTTGGTTGGAATGATACATCATCATCATGGTTCATTGTTTCTGATCATGTTCCTTGAGATTAGGGTTTTGACCTCTGGTCAACCCTAATCAGTTGCATTATACCAATCAAGGTTCTTCAAGGAGATGAGGTCTTTATTGAGTTGGAGATCATCATATGATTTTGTTGAGCTTGTATAAGCTAGGGTGTCATCTTGGAGCCATTTCATCAAGAGGTTGAGGCTCAAAATCATCAGTGCATGGCCAAGTCATCTATCAACTGCAAAAGTCAACCACAAGTCAACTGTTGGATTTGGAGGTGGGAAGTGATTAGAAATACTTCATTCATGTTCAAACAAGTCTCATTTGACATTTCAAACATCAACATTGAAGAAAATAAAGTCTGATCAAAACTTTCCAAAAATAGTAAGTGACCTATAATTTGGAATTGCCAAAAATGGAAAGGTTTTCAACTCAAGATTACATCATTAAGAAAGCTTCAAATGAAATTTTGTTGAACATGAAAGTTCTAGATCTTTCTCTCCCATTTCCAAAAAGTCCAAGATCATCAATTTCTCATGTGTGATTAAGGAGATATGGATCAATCTTGACAAAGTGAACATGGAACTTCAAAGGAGCATAACTTCTCAGCCAAAACTCCAATTTAAGTGGCTCTTTTTGCACATTGATCCTTGTAACATGTATTTTCCAAGCATACAATCATTTGGCATGAAATCTCATTTGCATGGCATTGGTTCAATCATGAAGATTTTGGTGGAAAATTTCACAAATTCATTTTGGTGTAACATGGGCATACCAAATCACTTCTAAACATTGCATGAACACATTTTAAGTGGATTTTTGCCTTGCATGTGCACTGTTCACGTGCATGAAGTAGAAAATCCATTTTTTGCATTTACACCACAAAGTGATTAAACTTATTTGCATTTGCCCTAATCCTTTCCTAATCATGTTTAGCATGGACTATAAATGCTTAATCATAACAGAATTCAACAGGATGAACAATTCTAGATCTAGAATTCTCAAAATCTCAAAATTCTCTCTCACTTTTTTCTCCAAAATTCTTTAATCACAATCATTTTTCCTTGGTTGATTCATCATCCTGAGCTATAATTGAGCATCTTTGGACGTGGAAACAGAGGAATTCATTGCATACAAGTTCATGTTCATCTCTTGAAGCTTCCATGGCAGTTGAGGATTCAGCTTGATTCAAGAACATTTGAGCTTCCAATTTATCATCATTTGCCTCTCAAAGCACGTTGGAAGAAGATTGAAGCACTGCAAAGCTTTAAAACACGTGGATCCAAGTGCTGCTCATCAAGAGGTCACTTTTTCGACTTCCTTAATTCTCCAAATTATTGTTATATTCTTGTAGATCTATTAATGGTGATGAATCTGCACTTTGAATCGAGCGATTTGGTGCTATATCCATGAAGTTCTATGTGACTCAAGTTTGGATGATGAACTTTAAATCCTTCGATCCATGCATGTGTGTGTGTTTTTTCATGAAATGATGATTGGTTCTTGTTGTATGATGAGTGATGAGTTGATTAATATGCATGTTTTTGATTTCTGGAACGTTTGAGAATTTCTGGAAAATTGGATGAAGAACATTCATCGTGTTCTTCATGATGCATGCGTTTCCAGTTTACCTACGCCTTTTCCTGCGGAACGCATAGCGCTTCCTACGGATTTTGATGCGAGTTCATCGCTATTTCCTGCGGATTTTCAAATAGGCTTTAAGCGCGCGTTAGGGTTTGAAGGTTGAAACGGTGGCATTTTGGCTTTCGCGCGCTTGGTGATTCAAATTGCCACTGAGTTCGAATCCTGGCTGTGTAACTTTTTCAAATGCCATGCTGTTTTTGCTTTTTCCCTCCATGCCTTTCCAAACTTGCTTCACATGTATTTTTCATTTTTTCATCAACTTAAAAAATTCACAACAAATAGAAAATTGCTCCAAAAAATATGTGGTTTTTTGCATTGTGTCACATTGCTTGTCTACTATTTTTTGATGATTAATTCATAAATTGTGCTTGGCTGGAAAATGATTTGTGCTAAGGTTTGTGAACATGTGTCCATTCTTGACATTGCCTTTCTTATTCATTTGTGAAATGCTCAATTTTAATCCAATACTTCTGAGATTTTACATGTTGAAACTAGACTCATGGCTTGAAATCTTGGTGTTGAGTTGGTATTTTTATCATGTGTCATTTCTGTTTTATGATCATGCTAAGGTAGGTGTGACAATGTGTGTCACACCTTGTGAGGTCCAACTTGATTGATGTGTTTACCATGCCAAATGATATCCAATTGCCTTGATTTTTTGTATGATGCATCTTATGGATGTTGTGTTGGCTCATGATTTTTCTTGAAATTTTTGAAATCATTTCTGATTTAATTGAGATTTTTCATTCTGGATGGTCACATGTGAGCTTTTGGTTTGCCTTGAACTTCATTTGATTGTGAAATGCTTGTTCTTTATCCAATGAATGTGAAACTTTGCACACTATTTCTAGACAGGTTGAATGGTGTTTTGGATTTGGTTTGAGGTTTTTACCATAATTCATTTCTGTTTTAGGCCTATGCTAAGTTGGTGTGACAATTGGTGTCACACATGTGCTTGTTATGCTTGCCTTGACTTATGTGATATGATTACCATGCCTAATCTTGTCCAATGCTTCTAATTTTTTGTGTGATGATCATATTGTATGTCCTGTTTACCCATGAATTTTGCCAAAATTGTTTGAATCATTTTTGAATTATTGTGCATTTGTTCATTCTGATGTCACAATGTGATCACAACTTGCATACCTTGCCATGTTTGGTTCATGAAATGCTTTTGGTGAATGATATTGATATGGGACTTTTTGGATTGTATTCTTGATTGTTTGAAGTGGATTCATGTTAAATTTCATGTTCTGTTTTGGATTTTTTTCTCCATCTTTGACCCTAGGCCTTGACCTAGTGGTTGGTTGCTTATGTTTGAGCTTTGATTTCAGGTGGAGCATTCAAGTTCCGTAGTTGATGATGCTCTATCACTTGAGCATTTGATGTTTACTTTTGACTACTAACCTTGTGTGTTTTGTAGGGTTGTTAACTCATTTGAGTTTGACTTGTTGGCTTATGCCTTTGCTCATTGGGTTTGACTGTTGGATATTCAGGATTGTCTGTTTGTCTGTATAGTTGTACTGATTTGTTTGATATTTCCACAGGTACATAAGTTGCTTAAGTTCATTTTGAACTTGCTTTTGCTTGGTTGCTTAACCAGTGAGGTATAACTCTCTGGCTTCATGTAGTCTGGAAGACCTGTCCTATTATGTGGGCAGGCACCTGTCTGAAGCCCTCCTTAAGAGGAAATGCTTGTGTTTGTTTATTTTTGTGTGCCAAGCAGGAAAAGCCCTCTTATGAGGCAATTGGCAGATAAAAGAGATGTGCAATCCATCTCCTGCTACTCAGTGTGTCATCCACTTTGCTCACACCTTGTGTTGATGCATTGTGGATATTAACCCAAGATCTTTGTTGTGTCAGTCATATGTGGAGAAGAGTTCCAACTTTCTGAACTCCCACTTTCATTTGTCTGAAGCTCTCCCAGGCCAGGGATAAGAGCTGTGAGGTCTTACCCTCACTTCCCATTTCATCTGCTTCACCCTAACTCTCAATGTTAGGGTTAAGAGCTAACTACACCCGATTCCAGTTGGCTTGTGTTTCACAGCCTAACCTTGTATGAACCCCAATTGTTTGCATATAGTGTGTGTGCTTGCTTTTTGTGCTTGTATGTGTTTGCTTGTGCTGTTTAGGATAGCTTGCTGCCTGTGCAAGTTAGATAGAAACCTCAACATAGGACCATTGTGGATTGCATGATAACTATTAGGCTCGAGTCAGTCTCCTTTCTAGTTTGTCATTTCCCAGTCTCTGGTTAGGAGAAAGTTTCTCCCCTGTTAAGGGGAACTACGTTGCCCTGATCTTCATACCAGATGAGGTACGTAGGCAGGAGATCGTACGAGATCTCTCCGGGCACCTTTTTTCTTTTTGCGTGTGTTTGCTTGATAGTTATTAGGCTCGAGTTCCCGACTCCCTATTAACTTGTCTGTTGGTTAACCTTCTTGTGTTTCTTGGTTCGGAGTCTGATGTAAGTCCAGCAATTGGCATTCGGTTTCCATGTTTGCCTGTGTGTGTGGAGTCTGACGTAAGCCCAGCGATTGGCAGTCGGTTTCTTGTGTGTGTGTTTTGTTTCGGCGTGCGTGAGCCGAACTACGGTAGCTCTGATTCTCATTCCAGATGAGATACGTAGGCATAGGATGCGATATCCTAGCGAGCCCGTTCCCCTCTTCTCCCACCTGTGTCTCATTCCAGTGTCTGTGTGCATTCTTTTGAGCAGTGTTTAGCAACCTTTCTTCTATTCTTTTGAGCGTGGATCCCGTCGAGTACGACGGATGCGTAGGGGTGCTAATACCTTCCCTTCGCATAACCGACTCCCGATCCCATCTCTCTTTGGTCGCGAGACCATGTCTTTTCCAGGTTTACTTCGAGCGTTTCCTTTCCCTCTTTTGGGATAAATAACGCACGGTGGAGGCTCTGTTTGTTTTGTTTTTCCTGCCGGTTGTTTTTCGCGGATGCGACAGCTGGCGAATCTGCTGGGGACTATGAAGTTGACCTCTTGCTGGTCCATCTTCCCTAAGCGAGTCTCTCCTAGCGCTCTCTAGGATAGTTTAGGTTGCTTGTGTTGCTCTATTTATTGCATTTATGATTATTATGTTGTGTATATATTTGCATAAAGGTTTGCATGCATCATACTATCATTGTGATGTCTTCTATACAGGTGGTTACTCTGATTTTTGGGGTGGGTGTTCTGAGTGGGGCTAAAACCCAGGCCCGAGTATACACCTAGGATTAGTGTGGTCTCATGTTGCCTCTCATGTTAGGTCAACATGATCTTGGCGACGTGACATACCACAAGCCGAACGAGGTTCTTTTGAGGGAGCTCTTCCTTTGTGGAGTATCCACTTTGGTTGAGTCACTTCATCTGAGCTATTGACTTCGGTGACCGATCTTTCCCGGATCTTTGGTTTAGACGATCTTAAGAGAGCTACTGACTTCCTATTGACTCCCTATTGACTTCGGTAGACGATCTTTCCCGAATTGTCGAGACCATTATCCGCCTTAGGATGACCTGATTAGAATTCACCTGTGAGGGGAGGGTTGATTCTTACAGATGCATGTTCTGATGGTGACTAATGGTTCAGTTATTGATCAGAGTCCTATTTATAAGTCGGATTTATGGACATTTATTTCCGAGACGCCGGAGTGTTGTCCGTGGTATTTATCAATGGGGATCCGTTTATTTCAGGATTCCCTGGGCTGGTTCAGAGGGTCTTGTGGTTATCTGTTCATAGGATCTCTGGTGATGATGGTGATGTATCCTTCAGTTCCGTTTATTTTGGAACCCCAAGTCGGATTTGTGGGTTGCTCAGTACCTCAGATGGTTGTGATCAGTTCAGAGGATGTAACTCCGTGCAGTGGATGTTCAGATGACTGGGAGGATGGCACAGTGCATTGCATTCATACATCAGCATCATTCACATTTTGCATTTATCTGCATCTAACACATGTTTATCCATATGCAGGGACATTTTTGATTGAGATCCTGGTTGAGAGACTTCTTCGTTCCAGACATGAGGACCGGTTTGAAGGACGATGTTGTCTACAGTTTTTTCGATCCAGAGATTGGTGTATTGAGAGATATGATAGCATTGATTACCCCTGACCATGTGGGGATGTTCCGTGAGGCATACGGTGGTATTCTGAAGTTGGTTTTCAGGCTCACAGACAGTGATAGGAGCGCCATTCATACTCTTCTCCAGTTCTATGACCCGGGCTTGAGATGTTTCATCCTCCCAGATTACTTGTTGGGACCTTTGATGGAGGACTATGCCAGCATCCTGGGTATTCAGATCCGAGATCAGATTCCTTTCTTTGCCACTAAGGGGGAGCCTGATGTTGTTGAGATTTCTCGTGCTCTTTATTTGAGCCCGGAGGTGACAAAGGGGGGTTTGAAGGAGAAGGGAAAACTGCCTGGTTTTCATCTGAGTTTCTTGGAGGCTAAAGCCAAGGAACATGCTGTTGTGGGTAATTGGAGGACTGTCTGTGCCTTGATTGCTGTGAGTATCTATGGAATCATCTTGTTCCCTAATCAGAAGAACTTTGTGGATATTAATGCCATCAGGTAGTTTAAGCAGAGGAATCCCATTCCTACCCTGGTTGGGGATGTCTACTACTCGGTCCATAATCGGAACAAGAAGTGGCGTGGGGGATTGATCAGGTGTTGTGCTCAGCTATTGTACAAATGGTTCATGGGGTATTTGCCTTCCAGGGGTGCCTTTGCTTGTCTTGATCCTACTGTCAAATGGTCAATCAGACTGATGGGTTTGCGATCCAAGGACATAGCTTGGACTCACAACGGTATGGCTGGACGAGATTTTATTTACAGTTGTGGGAGTCTTCCCAATGTACCTCTTATAGGAGTTCAAGGTTGCATTAATTACAACCTGGTGCTTCTTAGGAGACAGACGGGGTTTGCTGTGGAGGGTCCTCCTCTCGGGCGAGAGATTCAGGAGTCTTTATACTTCCCAATTGAGGGCAATCAGACAAAGTTGAGGCAAGTGTCGGATCAGTGGTGTGACATTCAGAGAAAGGGCAAGGTTCCTTTTGGCAAGGTTAACAACAGGTTTTTTCCTCCATTTGATGATTGGCTTAGGAAGAGGATTGAGCTCACGCATCTACCATTTCCTAGAGGTGATCCTTGGTGTCCTTTGATTGAGGGGCCACGTTCTTCTGTCAGTATGGAAGAGTTCCTTGAGATGAAGAGAGCCAGAGATCAACTGCAAGCAGAGAAGACTGAATTGGAGATGAGTGTTGCTAGGATTCAGATGGCTAATCAGGAAATCAAAGGGAGGATAGAAGATCAGGATAGGAGACATGCCATGGAAGCGAAGCGCTTTGAGATAGACACTGCCTATTACTGCAAGATCAGCCAAGCATTGGAGTCGTCTACAAAGGAGCACGACATCACCAAGGAGAGGTTGGCTAGAGCTTCGAAGGTCATTGAAGATGAGAAGAGGAGACAAATCCTTGTGAGGGATTAGAAAGATGCCAGAGCCAAAGTTCTTGCTACAGAATGGGAAGTTGAGAAAGCGAAGATCGTTCTGAGAGAGATCATTATCTTACGGAGAGGGATCATTACTTCAGACAGATGAAGATTCACCAGAAGGAGATAGGGAGATTGCAGCAGGAGAACATCGAGCTCAGGTTTGCCGCGAGGTTTACCAAGATGGTTGATGATGCAGAGCCTTCTGTGAGACCTTCGTCGGTATAGACCTTTCTTATTTTGTGTTGGATTACCGTCAGGCTTGTTGATGGAATTCACTTGCTTGTATTTTCTTTCTGATTCTGGAGAATTGTATTTGACTGGTATCAGACTTGATGTATGACTCTCGCACATATGGTGCCCTTTTGATATGCAATGGTTATTTTCATTCAGTGATTGATCTTCAAGCTTTATTTGCTTTCCTGTATGCTTTCACATCACACACACGTGGTTGGGCGGTATCTTTTCTAAATCATATATCTCTGATCTGTATGATGAAATCAAATAATGAATGTCAGAATATTGCTGCCGGATTATTATCTGTCTCGATGAAGCCAGGATCGAAAGACCGAGTGTTTCTCATATGGATAGACATTGCATTCATGCATAATCATAATAACTTGTCTTCTATTTTGCAGGTGTTAGTTTCTAACGTGCTTGCTTGTTTCAGGAATCATTGCTCGTGCGCGTAGAGTCATTCCCTTGCACACAACCCGTCCGCACCGATATTTTACCAGACGCAACACGCCAAGGCTGATGGATCTACCCAATACAGATTTTCTCGAGCTGAAGGAGAAGATGAATGAATTGATCAATGTCATGCAAGGGTTTGCTGTCGGGCAGAAAGCACTTGCTGATAAAGTGGAGAAGCTCGAGCGGGCTTCAGCTGCTAACAGTGGTGTCAATCTAGAAGGTGTCTCTAATCATGGCCTTGGTGGTTCCAGGGATGGAGGAGATCTTGGAAAGAAGACGACTGCTGGCCTGGTGATCAACAATGCTGGGGGTTTCGGTGCTGCCACAGGCGGTAGACCAGGTCCGATGGGCAATAATTTGAAAGACAGTTTGTTTCCTCCTTTCTTTGGGGCTGAGGAGGATAGAGAGGAGGACATGGAAGCAGATCAATTCTCTATGTTGAATGAGCCATTTGGTCAGTATGGTGTCCAACCGCCAAATAAAGAGATTTAGTTGCTGGCAGAAAAGATAAGGGCCTTAGAAAGCCATGCTACTCCGGGGTTTGTCAACATGTCAAATATGGGGCTGGTTGAGGGGATTGTGATCCCACAAAAGTTCAAAGCACCTGCATTTGATAGATACAATGGGAGTTCCTGCCCGGAAACTCATCTCCAGGCTTTCGTCCGTAAGATCTCTGCTTATACGATGGATCAGAAGTTGTGGATGTACTTTTTCCAGGACAGTCTGTCTTGAGGATCCTTGGAATGGTACACTAAGTTAAAATCTTCTGACATCAAAAGCTGGCAAGATCTTGGAGATGTGTTCTTTAAACAATACCAGTTCAATGCTGACATGGCTCCTAGTCGTACCCAGCTGCAGGGTATGTCTCAGAAGCCTAATGAGGGGTTTAAAGAGTATGCGCAGAGATGGAGGGAGCTGGCTGCCAGGGTCCAACCTCCGTTGGTGGATAGAGAAATGTCAGATATGTTTATGGGTACTCTTCAGGGTACATTTGCTGAAAGGATGGTTGGATGCCCGGTTACCAACTTTGCCGATATTGTGGTGGCCGGAGAGAGAATTGAAAGTTGGTTGAAGCTGGGGAAAATCCAGGGTAGTGCTTCGTCATCTGGATCGAAGAAGCCCTTTGGGAATGGTCAGAGGAAGAAGAAGGGTGATACCAGTGCCGTGTATACCCAAAGAGGACAGAGTAGGGATCGTTACTACCATCACACTGCTGCGGTAACCATTCATGCTGATAATCAGCCTGCACAACAACAGCAGCAACAACCGCAACAACAAAGACAGCCGTTTCAACAGAGACCGCAGAGGGCTGGGTATCAGGTGCGAGGGCGAATGAATGATCGTCAATTTGATAGACCACCTGTGACCTATTCATTCTTGTTGAAGAAGCTGAAAGACTTGGGATTGGTTCAGCTGAGAACTTTGGCTCCGTTGAGACCTGATCAGAGGCCAGCCAGTTTTGATGAGAACGCCAAATGTGAGTTTCACTCAGGTGCCCCTGGACACAACATAGAAAACTGTAAAGCTTTTAAGCATGTGGTCCAGGACTTAGTGGATTCCAAGGCAATCAACTTTGCACCATCTCCAAATGTGAATGCTAATCCCATGCCTGCGCATGGTCAAATGGGGGTGAATGCAATTTCTGAGAAGGACAGAATCGGGCTGTTGAATGTGGATCAGTTGAAGGCTCCGTTGGCTGAGGTCAAAAGGCAATTGTTGAAAAGTGGGGTCTTCCCGGGCTGTGATGACTGTTGTGCTGCGTGCACTATTGCTGTCAATGGGTGTGTATTGTTGAGGGAGGCTGTCCAGAGGCTGATGGACGAGGGAAGCCTCATATTTGAGAAGGTTGACTCGGTGAAGGAGGATGTCTCCACCATAACTATCTTTTTCGATCCGATTGATTTGTCTACGCTGGCAGATGCGGCTCCAATTACTATCACGGTACCTGGGCCGATTCCTTATGACAAAGATGATGCCGTGCCGTGGCATTATGGTGGGGAGGTGTACTGTAATGGGGAGAAGTTGGAGGATCAAACTGCAGGTGAAACCACCGTTTCAAAGGTGGATAATGCCAGACCTAGTGGTTTCACTCGCACTGGAAGGTTGTATGCACCAGATGCTTTGAGAAGTGGGGAAGGAGAAAAAGAAAAGAAGGAAAAGGCCGAGGCTTTAGCCAGGGCAAGAGGAAAACAAGTAGTAAATGAAGGTATTCCTGTGGTGACACCGGCGCCTGGTGGGTCGGAGAAAGAACTTGATGATGAAGCTGAAGAATTTCTGAGAATCATCAAGAAGTCAGAGTACAAACTTGTTGACCATCTGCAGCAGACCCCATCTAAGATCTCAATCTTGTCCTTATTGTTGAGCTCCGAGGGGCATAGAGAGGCTTTATTGAAAATTCTGAAGAGAGCCTATGTTCATCAGAAGATAACAATTAATCAATTAGAGACGGTGGTGTCAAATGTCAATGCCAGTCATGGGCTGGGTTTCACTGATTTGGATCTAACTGTGGATGGGAGGAATCATAATCGGGCTTTACACATCGCAATGGAATGTAAAGGAGCCGTGCTTTCGCACGTGTTGGTTAATACCGGCTCATCTTTGAATGTGTTGCCAAAGAAAGCCCTGGCGAAGCTGGACTGCAAAGGTTTGATTTTGACGCCCACTGACTTGATAGTGAGGGCTTTCGACGGTTCAAAGCGGGTAGTGTTTGGGGAAGTGGAGCTCCCGGTGAAGATCGGGCCCGAGGTGTTCAAGTCGGTATTCTATGTCATGGATAATCAGCCGGCATACAGTTGCCTGTTGGGTCGCCCATGGATTCATGCTGCTGGGGCAGTGACCTCGACTTTGCACCAAAAGCTGAAGTATATCTGGGACGGGCATGTCGTCATAGTCTGTGGAGAGGAGGATATCTTCGTCAGCCACCTATCATCGTTCAAATACGTTGAAATGGACGGTGAGATATGGGAAACGTCGAGTCAAGCATTCGAAATCGTCAAGGTAGAGAATGCTCTTTTTGCCAAAGAGGAGGAGAAGCCGTCCATTTCTTCGTATAAGCAGGCTGCTGAGGTGGTGAAGAGTGGGGAAGCTCCAGGATGGGGGAAAATGATGGACATTGCCGCCAAGAAGGATAGATTTGGAGTGGGTTATCAGCCGGGCCGAGGCTCGTCTGGACAAGGTAGAGGACGTCGTCCGTCATTCACATTCACCAGTGCTGGAATGATGGATCCAGATCACATCTGTATGGTGGGTGAAGAAGTTGACAGCGACTGTGAGATGGATCAATGGATAAAACCGTGCGTACCAGGGATGGAAGTCCAGAACTGGAAGGCTGAAAAGATCATCACTGTCACTCTCCTTGAAGAGTAATATTTTCTGTTTTCAATTTTATCTGCATGGAAACCATACGTTTTGCCCGAAACGTAATGGTTCATTGTAAGGGCCACCTCATGTTTTGTTTTGCAGTTTCTTGCATCATAAATAAAAGGATGTTTTTCAATTAAAAGCGGTGTTCCCTGTTTTTCATTTATTTTTGCAGTTTAAAAACAAAAATAAAAATGGCAATGTTTTCATTTTCCTTTTTCAATTTGTCTCGCTCCGGTTCTAAAGCAATGCATGAATCAACATTCATGCAGATGCGATTTCTCGCCGGATCTCATTGATAACAATCTTGTTACACCCTCATATGACTTCGACAATCCGATCTATCATGCCGAAGAAGAAGGCGAAGAAGATTGTGAACTGCCGGAGGAATTAGCCAGGTTATTGAAACATGAGGAGAAGGTGATTCAACCGCACGAGGAGCAAGTTGAGATAGTGAATCTGGGCACCGACGAGGTCAGAAAGGAAGTGAAAATCGGGGCCGCTTTGGAGGCGAGTGTCAAGAGCAGAATGGTAGCATTGTTGAAAGAGTATGTTGACATCTTTGCCTGGTCTTATCAAGATATGCCAGGGTTGGATACCGATATCGTTGTGCACAAGTTACCGTTGAGAGCAGATTGTCCTCCAGTGAAGCAGAAGTTGCGTAGAACTCGACCTGAGATGGCCATGAAAATTAAAGAGGAGGTTCAGAAACAGTGGGATGCTGGTTTCCTAGCTGTCACTAATTATCCACCTTGGGTCGCAAATATTGTGCCAGTGCCGAAGAAAGATGGGAAGGTGAGAATGTGTGTGGACTACCGGGATCTGAACAGAGCTAGCCCGAAGGATGATTTCCCATTACCTCACATTGATGTGTTGGTAGATAATACAGCTCAATTCTCGGTGTTTTCCTTCATGGATGGTTTTTCTGGCTATAATCAAATCAAAATGTCGCCAGATGATATGGAGAAAACAACGTTCATCACACTGTGGGGCACTTTCTGTTATAAGGTAATGCCATTTGGTCTCAAGAACGCCGGTGCTACTTATAAGAGAGCCATGGTGACTTTGTTTCATGATATGATTCATCATGAAATCGAATGCTATGTTGATGACATGATAGCAAAGTCCTAAACAGAAGAGGGGCACTTGGTAGATCTGGCCAAGTTATTTGACCGGCTGAGACAGTTCAGACTGAGGTTGAATCCGAATAAGTGCACTTTCGGAGTGCGATCCGGTAAATTGCTGGGGTTAATTGTAAGCGAAAGAGGAATCGAGGTTGATCCTGCTAAAGTAAAAGCAATAAGAGAAATGCCTGAACCGAGAACAGAGAAGGAGGTTCGTGGTTTCTTAGGTAGATTGAACTACATTTCACGGTTCATATCTCATCTAACAACCACGTGTGAACCAATATTCAAATTGTTGAGAAAAGATCAAACGGTCAGGTGGAATAATGATTGCCAAGCGGCATTTGAAAAGATAAAAGAGTATTTGCAGGAGCCTCCGATTCTGATGCCTCCTGTGGAGGGACGACCGTTAATTCTGTACTTGACGGTCCTCGAGGGGTCTATGGGGTGTGTATTGGGGCAGCATGACGAGTCTGGTCAAAAAGAGCATGCCATATACTACCTTAGCAAAAAGTTTACCGACTGTGAAACAAGATATTCACTACTCGAGAAAACTTGCTGTGCTTTGGTCTGGGTTGCTCGCCGACTGAGGCAGTATATGCTGGTTCATACCACTTTATTGATTTCCAAGATGGATCCAATCAAGTACATTTTTGAAAAGCCAACATTGACCGGACGGGTTGCGAGATGGCAAATGATTTTGACTGAATATGATATACAGTATACCTCTCAGAAGGCGATCAAGGGGAGTGTATTATCTGATTATCTCGCCCAACAACCTATTGAGGATTATCAACCGATGAAGTTTGAATTCCCTGATGAGGAGATCATGTTTCTTAGATCGAAAGATTGTGAGGAACCAATCCCAGAGGAGGGGCCTGACCCTGAATCCGAATGGATTCTGATGTTTGATGGGGCCGTTAACGTGAATGGTAGTGGTGTTGGTGCTGTTTTGGTTACGCCGAAAGGATCCCTTATTCCTTTTGCTGCCCGGCTAACATTTGAATGTACCAACAACGTGGCTGAATACGAAGCTTGCATATTGGGTATTGAAGAGGCGATTGATTTGAGGATCAAAAACCTTGTTATATATGGAGATTCAGCTTTGGTTGTGAATCAGGTTAACGGAAAATGGTATACGCATCAATCTCATTTAATTCCATACCGGGATTATACGAGGAGACTGTTGATGTTTTTCACCAAGGTGGTAATGCATCATGTGCCCAGAGAAGAGAATCCGTTGGCAGATGCTTTGGCTACTCTAGCTGCCTTGATTAAGGTGCAGTGGTGGAATCAGTTCCCCAGTGTTGAGGTGGGACGTCTGGATAGACCGATTTATGTGTTTGTTGTTGATACATCGCCTGACGATGAGAAGCTGTGGTATTACGATATCAAGCGCTATCTGGAGACCCAAGAGTATCCTGAGGGAGCATCCAAGAAGGACCGAAAGACTCTGCGGAGGTTGGCCATGGTGTTCTACTTGAATAAGGATGGGGTTTTGTACAAGAGAAATTTCGATTGGGTTTTGCTCAGATGTGTTGATGACAGAGAAGCAAGCCAATTGATGAAAGAGGTTCACGAGGGGTCGTTTGGTACCCATGCCAGTGGGAATGCAATGGTGAAGAAGCTGCTGAGGGCAGGTTATTATTGGATGACAATGGAGGCCCAATATTTTAATTTCGTGCGGAAGTGTCATAAATGCCAGATTTATGCTGACAACACGTGCCTCCAAATCCGTTAAGCTTGATGTCATCTCCGTGGCCGTTTGCTATGTGGGGCATCGATATGATCGGGAAGATTGAGCCTACGGCTTCGAATGGGCACCGGTTCATATTAGTAGCTATTGATTACTTCACCAAGTGGGTGGAAGCAGCCTCTTATGCAAACGTGACGAAGCAGGTCGTCGCCAGATTTCTGAAGAGAGACATCATTTGCAGATATGGGGTTCCCGAAAGAATCATTACTGATAATGGTTCTAATTTGAATAATAAGATGATGGCCGACTTGTGCCGGGAATTCAGGATCGAGCATCACAATTCTTCTCCTTATCGTCCAAAGATAAATGGGGCGGTTGAGGCAGCCAATAAGAATATTAAGAAGATTGTGCAGAAGATGATTGTGACCTATAAGGACTGGCATGAGATGTTGTCGTTTGCATTGCATGGGTATCGAACTTCGGTGCGTACTTCTACTGGGGCAACACCTTTCTCGTTGGTATATGGGATGGAAGTTGTGCTACCGGTGGAGGTTCAAATTCCCTCTTTGAGAGTCCTGATGGACGTGAAATTGCAAGAGGCGGAATGGGTAAGAACCCGGTATGAAGAGTTGAGCCTGATTGAGGAAAAGAGGCTGGCGGCCATTTGTCATGGGCAGTTGTACCAGCAGCGGATGAAGCGTGCTTTTGACCGAAAGGTACGACCTCGTGTGTATCACGTGGGAGATATGGTGCTGAAAAGGATCCTTCCTCCTCAAAATGATCGTAGGGGCAAATGGACACCCAATTATGAAGGTCCATTCGTGGTCAAGAAGGTTTTCTCTGGCGGAGCCTTGTTGTTAACAACCATGGATGGCGAAGATTTTCCATCCCCTGTGAATGCGGACGCAGTTAAAAAATACTTCGTATAAAAAGACCCGTTGGACGAAAAGAATAAAATAGTCCAGGCAAAAATGGGCATCCCGGCGAACCAAGGAAAAAAAGAGAAAAGGTTCGGGCAAAAATTAGGGATAAAAAGAAAAATTGTACACCCGGCAAGTCGAAAACCTGAAAAGGCGGCTTGGGCAAAAAAGTGTATCCCGGTGGACTGAAAACCCGAGAGGGAGGTCCAGACAAAAGAGGGATTGAAACGAACAACTGTGTCTGGCATGATCGTTTACTTTGGATATGACATGGATACTCCCCGACAGAGATCAGTCGGAAGCATCTTGTTCAGAAGGCAGAAAGCACGGAGAGTTTGAGGATATATGGGGTGTAACCGAGTTGGAACTCGATGAAATCACGGTTTCACATTGCCATTAGGATAGATTTTTTCCTTTTGTGCGCAATTACCTCTTTTCAGGGATTGCTTCCTTTGTATTGCTCAATTTTGAGCCACACTGTTTCAATCAATAAAATGCATATTCAGTCAAATAAATTTGTTTTTGTTTTCATTACCGCTTTGATTGCAAAAACATCCAATTGTTTGTGATAAAGAATCTTTGCATTTTAAGACATACAGGCCCTTCCAATGCATGCTTATAAGATTGAAACCTGAAATCTTATTCGGAAGGTTGAGTGACTCAGGTGTTGAAATTTTGGCGCCTGGGGCACGTTTTTATCTAATGATCTCTGTTGCAGGTGCTGTTAGATATTTTCACTCACTTGCAGGTTGAGATGTGAAGCTTTTGACAAAAGATCCCCGTGGAGTCCAATCAGGGACGAATGAATTGAGGAATGGTGAAAAGACGACGAAAAACGTACGACGATCCTTGAGAGCTAATCAAGAAGACTCTTCAAAGTCTGAGATTGGAAAGTTTGTATAAATCCAAGGAGTTCGATCGCCGTCGAGTACGGAGAAGTCGGGAATACAAGGTGATGAATCAGAAGTCCAGGCGAGTCTGGGAGTTCTCAAAGTTGGAAAGTTGTCATTGAATTTAGTTGTTGAATGCCATGGTTCGACGAGTCGACGGGTGTTCAGTACCAGATTTTCCTTGTTTCCCCAAGCAGGGTGGGGATTGTTACCTTCCCAGCAGATTCAAGGTCTGTGTCTTCCCTAGCGGGGTCGGGATGATTATCTCCCTAGCAGGTTGGAGATTGGTATTTCCTCAGCAGCCAGGCCCGAAGGTTGCTATTTCCCCAGCGGAGGTATCTATTGGTAGTGGTTTCTCCAAGCAGGGTCGGGATTGTTATTTCCCCAGTAAGTCAAAGACCGTTGTTTCCCCACAGAGTGAGTTGGTGGTTTCTTCCCCAGCGAAGTCCCCAAGCGGGTCGGGTGCGGAGGAGGTTTTCTCTGGTGAGGGTGGCCTATTTCCCAGCAACAGTGCTATTCCCCAGCAGGGTGGAGATTGGAGTGTTGTCGAGTTCCTCAGCAGAGTGCCTCGAGCTCCCCAGAAGAGTCCCTTGAGGGGGATACTTTTTATGCATTCATCATGTAGATAAGCATAGCATATTGCATAGCTAATTGCGTAGCATTTTTCCATGATTATGGAGTATTACGCTAAAAAAAATCATCATGCATCAGCATTGCAAGTATAAGCTAGTCTCTAGTGGTGGTTATTGTTTGAGAGGTGGTTTCGCCAGAAGGTGAAGATGTTACTCCGAGGAGTTTGGCATCAGGATTTTAATCAACAGTATTCCCCAGTAGTGCGATATTGGAGGAAGGATTTCTGTCGGGCGGAGATGGAAAAGATAGTCCAAGAGGTTTCGGGGTCCAAAAAGTAAAGAAAAGAGAAAGAGATAATCCCCAGCTAAGCGCAAAGTGTTCGTTGGCTAGGGTTGAATAGAGAATAGACGGCTCATGGCTTGTTATCCCCAACATGGGTCGTTGGTACGTGTGCCGCCTCATTTATTACTATTCCTTTTTGCTGATGCTGATAGGCATGAAAGTTTTTCGGGTATTCAGACCGTTATGGCATTCAGGCCAGTTTTCCGGTGTTCAGACCGAGGTGGTATTCAGGCCAGTTTCCGATTTTCAGATCGAAGAAGTTTCCGACGCTCAGGTTGATGTAACTTGTGGCACTCAGGCCAGTTTTCGATATTCAGATCGAAGAAGTTTCCGACGATCAGGTCGAAGTACTTGTGGCACTCAGGCCTGTTTCCGATTTTCAGATCAAAGAAGTTTCCGACGATCAGGTCGAAGCACTTGTGGCACTCAGGCCAGTTTCCGATATTTAGATCGAAGAAGTTTCCGATATTCAGATCGAAGAAGCTTCCGAAGTTCAGATCGATGCAGCTTGCGGCGCTCAGGCCAGTTTTCCGGTATTCAGACCGAAGCGGCATTCAGGCCAGTTTTTGGTATTCAGGCCAATCCCTCGGTATTCAGACCGATATTAATACTCTCGTGTTCCGATGCTCAGTATTCAGACTGATGAGCGGCGTTCAGGCCATGGTTATTCCTGTGTTACCATTTATTTTGGTATACAGGTCAATATTTTTTTCCGGTATTCATGCCGACTTTCTCCGTACCAGACGAATTCTTCTTTTAAGATCACTTCTTTGCCGATTCTGACAGGCATTGTTAACTATTTCCCATCAGAGTGCAAATTGTTCGTCTGTTCTTGGTATTCAATCACTCTTCACCCTGATCATCTGAAAGCCGAGGCTATTCATATCGACAGGTTCACAGTGGATTGAATAGGGGCAGCTGTAACACCTCAAAATTTGCCCTCCTCTCTTGGGACTAGCTTAGCATATTGCATTTCATCTTTTAGGACATTAGGCATTACATCTTTGCATATCATGTGGAAACAATAAGCAAGTCATCCTCCTAGGTCTTTCTCAGAAGATGGAGAGGTTAAGGGATGCAAGCCTAAAGGTCTCATAAATTGATCACTATCCATCTGAGGGTTTGTGCTTCAATTAGGGTTCTTGGTTCCTCAAGGAGATTGATCATTATCTTGGTTGGAATGATACATCATCATCATGGTTCATTGTTTCTGATCATGTTCCTTGAGATTAGGGTTTTGACCTCTGGTCAACCCTAATCAGTTGCATTATACCAATCAGGGTTCTTCAAGGAGATGAGGTCTTTATTGAGTTGGAGATCATCATATGATTTTGTTGAGCTTGTATAAGCTAGGGTGTCATCTTGGAGCCATTTCATCAAGAGGTTGAGGCTCAAAATCATCAGTGCATGGCCAAGTCATCTATCAACTGCAAAAGTCAACCACAAGTCAACTGTTGGATTTGGAGGTGGGAAGTGATTAGAAATACTTCATTCATGTTCAAACAAGTCTCATTTCACATTTCAAACATCAACATTGAAGAAAATAAAGTATGATCAAAACTTTCCAAAAATAGTAAGTGACCTATAATTTGGAATTGCCAAAAATGGAAAGGTTTTCAACTCAAAATTACATCATCAAGAAAGCTTCAAATGAAATTTTGTTGAACATGAAAGTTGTAGATCTTTCTCTTCCATTTCCAAAAAGTCCAAGATCATCAATTTCTCATGTGTGATTAAGGAGATATGGATCAATCTTGACAAAGTGAACATGGAACTTCAAAGGAGCATAACTTCTCAGCCAAAACTCCAATTTAAGTGGCTCTTTTTGCACATTGATCCTTGTAACATGTATTTTCCAAGAATACAATCATTTGGCATGAAATCTCATTTGCATGGCATTGGTTCAATCATGAAGATTTTGGTGGAAAATTTCACAAATTCATTTTGGTGTAACATGGGCATACCAAATCACTTCTAAACATTGCATGAACACATTTTAAGTGGATTTTTGCCTTGCATGTGCACTGTTCACATGAAGGTGCATGAAGTAGAAAATCCATTTTTTGGATTTACACCACAAAGTGATTAAACTTATTTGCATTTGCCCTAATCCTTTCCTAATCATGTTTAGCATGGACTATAAATGCTTAATCATAACAGAATTCAACAGGATGAACAATTCTAGATCTAGAATTCTCAAAATCTCAAAATTCTCTCTCACTTTTTTCTCCAAATTTCTTCAATCACAATCATTTTTCCTTGGTTGATTCATCATCCTGAGCTATAATTGAGCATCTTTGGACGTGGAAACAGAGGAATTCATTGCATACAAGTTCATGTTCATCTCTTGAAGCTTCCATGGCAGTTGAGGATTCAGCTTGATTCAAGAACATTTGAGCTTCCAATTTATCATCATTTTCCTCTCAAAGCACGTTGGAAGAAGATTGAAGCACTGCAAAGCTTTGAAACATGTGGATCCAAGTGCTGCTCATCAAGAGGTCACTTTTTCGACTTCCTTAATTCTCCAAATTGTTGTTATATTCTTGTAGATCTATTAATGGTGATGAATCTGCACTTTGAATCGAGCGATTTGGTGCTATATCCATGAAGTTCTATGTGATTCAAGTTTGGATGATGAACTTTAAATCCTTCGATCCATGCATGTGTGTGTGTTTTTTCATGAAATGATGATTGATTCTTGTTGTCTGATGAGTGATGAGTTGATTAATATGCATGTTTTTGATTTCTGGAACGTTTGAGAATTTCTGGAAAATTGGATGAAGAACATTCATCGTGTTCTTCATGATGCATGCGTTTCCAGTTTACCTACGCCTTTTCCTGCGGAACGCATAGCGCTTCCTACGGATTTTGATGCGAGTTCATCGCTATTTCCTGCGGATTTTCAAATAGGCTTTAAGCGCGCGTTAGGGTTTGAAGGTTGAAACGGTGGCGTTTTGGCTTTCGCGCGCTTGGTGATTCAAATTGCCACTGAGTTCGAATCCTGGCTGTGTAACTTTTTCAAATGCCATGCTGTTTTTGCTTTTTCCCTCCATGCCTTTCCATACTTGCTTCACATGTATTTTTCATTTTTTCTTCAACTTAAAAAATTCACAACAAATAGAAAATTGCTCCAAAAAATATGTGGTTTTTTGCATTGTGTCAAATTGCTTGTCTAGTATTTTTTGATGATTAACTCATAAATTGTGCTTGGCTGGAAAATAATTTGTGCTAAGGTTTGTGAACATGTGTCCATTCTTGACATTGCCTTGCTTATTCATTTGTGAAATGCTCAATTTTAATCCAATGCTTCTGAAATTTTACACGTTGAAACTAGACTCATGGCTTGAAATTTTGGTGTTGAGTTGGTATTTTTATCATGTGTCATTTCTGTTTTATGATCATGCTAAGTTAGGTGTGACAATGTGTGTCACACCTTGTGAGGTCCAACTTGATTGATGTGTTTACCATGCAAAATGATATCCAATTGCCTTGATTTTTTGTATGATGCATCTTATGGATGTTGTGTTGGTTCATGATTTTTCTTGAAATTTTTGAAATCATTTCTGATTTAATTGAGATTTTTCATTCTGGATGGTCACATGTGAGCTTTTGGTTTGCCTTGAACTTCATTTGATTGTGAAATGCTTGTTCTTTATCCAATGAATGTGAAACTTTTCACACTATTTCTAGACATGTTGAATGGTGTTTTGGATTTGGTTTGAGGTTTTTACCATAATTCATTTCTGTTTTAGGCCTATGCTAAGTTGGTGTGACAATTGGTGTCACACATGTGCTTGTTATGCTTGCCTTGACTTATGCAATATGATTACCATGCCTAATCTTGTCCAATGCTTCTAATTTTTTGTGTGATGATCATATTGTATGTCTTGTTTACCCATGAATTTTTCCAAAATTGTTTGAATCATTTTTGAATTATTGTGCATTTGTTCATTCTGATGTCACAATGTGATCACAACTTGCATACCTTGCCATGTTTGGTTCATGAAATGCTTTTGGTGAATGATATTGATATGGGACTTTTTAGATTGTATTCTTGATTGTTTGAAGTGGATTCATGTTAAATTTCATGTTCTGTTTTAGATTTTTTCTCCATCTTTGACCCTAGGCCTTGACCTAGTGGTTGGTTGCTTATGTTTGAGCAATTATTTCAGGTGGAGCATTCAAGTTCCGTAGTTGATGATGCTCTATCACTTGAGCATTTGATGTTTACTTTTGACTACTAACCTTGTGTGTTTTATAGGGTTGTTAACTCATTTGAGTTTGACTTGTTGGCTTATGCCTTTGCTCATTGGGTTTGACTGTTGGATATTCATGATTGTCTGTTTGTCTGTATAGTTGTACTGATTTGTTTGATATTTCCACAGGTACATAAGTTGCTTAAGTTCATTTTGAACTTGCTTTTGCTTGGTTGCTTAACCAGTGAGGTATAACTCTCTGACTTCATGTAGTCTGGAAGACCTGTCCTGTTATGTGGGCAGGCACCTGTCTGAAGCCCTCCTTAAGAGGCAATGCTTGTGTTTGTTTATTTTTGTGTGCCAAGCATGAAAAGCCCTCTTATGAGGCAATTGGAAGATAAAAGAGATGTTCAATCCATCTCCTGCTACTCAGTGTGTCATCCACTTTGCTCACACCTTGTGTTGATGCATTGTGGATATTAACCCAAGATCTTTGTTGTGTCAGTCATATGTGGAGAAGAGTTCCAACTTTCTGAACTCCCACTTTCATTTGTCTGAAGCTCTCCCAGGCCAGGGATAAGAGCTGTGAGGTCTTACCCTCACTTCCCATTTCATCTGCTTCACCCTAACTCTCAATGTTAGGGTTAAGAGCTAACTACACCCGATTCCAGTTGGCTTGTGTTTCACAGCCTAACCTTGTATGAGCCCCAATTGTTTGCATATAGTGTGTGTGCTTGCTTTTTGTGCTTGTATGTGTTTGCGTGTGCAGTTTAGGATAGCTTGCTGCCTGTGCAAGTTAGATAGAAACCTCAACATAGGACCATTGTGGATTGCATGATAACTATTAGGCTCAAGTCAGTCTCCCTTCTAGTTTGTCATTTCCCAGTCTTTGGTTAGGAGAAAGTTTCTCCCCTGTTAAGGGGAACTACGTTGCCCTGATCTTCATACCAGATGAGGTACGTAGGCAGGAGATCGTACGAGATCTCTCCAGGCACCTTTTTTCTTTTTGCGTGTGTTTGCTTGACAGTTATTAGGCTCGAGTTCCCGACTCCCTATTAACTTGTCTGTTGGTTAACCTTCTTGTGTTTGTTGGTTCGGAGTCTGATGTAAGTCCAGCAATTGGCATTCGGTTTCCATGTGTTGCCTGTATGTGTGGAGTCTGACGTAAGCCCAACGATTGGCAGTCGGTTTCTTGTGTGTGTGTTTTGTTTCGGCGTGCGTGAGTCGAACTACGGTAGCTCTGATTCTCATTCCAGATGAGATACGTAGGCATAGGATGCGATATCCTAGCGAGCCCGTTCCCCTCTTCTCCCACCTGTGTCTCATTCCAGTGTCTGTGTGCATTCTTTTGAGCAGTGTTTAGCAACCTTTCTTCTATTCTTTTGAGCGTGGATCCCGTCGAGTACGACGGATGCATAGGGGTGCTAATACCTTCCCTTCGCATAACCGACTCCCGATCCCATATCTCTTTGGTCGCGAGACCATGTCTTTTCCAGGTTTACTTCGAGCGTTTCCTTTCCCTCTTTTGGGATAAATAACGCACGGTGGCGGCTCTGTTTGTTTTGTTTTTCCCGCCGGTTGTTTTTCGCAGATGCGACACTTTCATCTTCATCTGGCCATTTCATTCAGCATAGGAGCCTCCTAGGAGCCTTGGATCACATGACTGCTTAAGCTTCAAAACAAAACAAGTTAGTCACATATTTTTGTGCTTTTGGTTAGTAATCAAAATAAGAAATGAAATAATATACAATTCAAGCATGCTTGGTGGTCTCAAACCAACTCACATAAGTCCCAACCCAAGGGTTAAGGAGCCACACATGCTATGATCCTTGAAGCAATGCAATGAGCAATGATGTGATGCCATGAGGGATCTTAGGGTCAAAATTAGGGTCTTACAGATGCCCCTATTTAAGGTCATTCTATCCAGAGATATGAAGGTTAAAATCTTCATCTCGACGAGGTAGAATGGGCTTAAATAATAACAAAGAGAAGAATTTTGGTCCCTAAGAGACCTCATGATGCAGATGCATGCGAAAGTTAATACTTTGTGGGGATATATGGCCACAAAGGAGAAAGAAATCAGGAGAAACTGAAAACCCATAGGAGTAATCCACTCACTAGGGAGACAGAGACTCTGGGGAAAAATAAGGTAAAAATGCGTGAGCAGGTCACGACTTAAGAACTTGCTGGGAGACACGAAAGAATTCCATGAAAATAAATCAATGGAAAGACTCGAGCTGACGCAAAGATGCATGTATTGGGGAATATGCCAATATAACAAAACTATCCATAAAGGATACATTGGATAAAAATCCGGACTCGGGTGGGGAAAATCCATTAAGGGACTCAGCTGAGAAAAATGAGATATTACCGGTTACTGGGTAATAAACTCAAAGAGAGACATGTGATCAAACACCAGTATAAGGGTGAGAGAACAACATGCTCAGGGAGAAAGAATATCTAAGACCGGTATAAGGGTGAGAGATATCAATCATCCAAAACATCTGAGGAAGACCTAAAAGGTATATTTTAACTCAGGAAAATCTGACTCCATAGGGGACAAAAAGTCATAATAGGGAGCAGAAGGAAGGAGCACCAGGGATACCGGTTACTGGGCATATAATAGGTTACCAACCAAGCGTGAATTGGGAATATATCCAAAACACTCGTCATCTTAACAGGAGGGCTGAAAAAGCAACCTCGATTTACAGGATGGACATTCGATTTTCCAAGGAAATACGAATCTTACTCAACTGGGGAAGAAAAAGACTTCAACTGAAGAGCGCATGAGATACATTATCTATTACCGTCATAACGTAGATAACATACTCGCATGGAAGATTATCCACAATCGGTTACTGAGTTAATAAAGGATAAATCGACCGAAAAGAAAGGACATCGGGATACCGATTACTGGGTATAAAATGATGACCAATCTAAAGGAGAAATAATCATTACAAAACAAGGGTAAATGAAAGATGACTCCCTGGGATACATTGACAAAGCAATGATCCCAAAGATATATCACTGGTTACTGGGTGATATACTCAAAAAATGTGAAGGAATATCAATACCGAATATCGGATAAAGATAACCAACAAAGAGGGGATTACATCTACCGGTTACTGGGTAGAAAACCACAAAAATAGGACTTACAACTTCCGGTTACTGGGTAGAAGGCCACAACATCCGCTGGGAAAACAATGAACAATTACTGGTTACTGAGCAATTGAACGACTAAACCACAGGGAACTGCAGGGGAAACCACAAGAAAGAAGTCAATCCAGGAACAAGCTAGAAAGACACAATCAACCAAGACTCAACCCTATGAGGATATAACTCAGGGGAATAATTCCATCCCAATACATATTTAGGGAATAAACTGAAATAATAATCATCCACGAGGACATAACTCAGTGGGGAATAATGAAGGAAAGATAGACACTTTCTACCTATAAGGTTGACTATATATGGAGAGATCAGACACAAACATCTGCTCGGGGAAGGATATTTCACCACTAGCAGGAGATAACAAGCAAGGATATATGCCAAAGATTGCAACATGAATATTTGAATGCTATAATTATGCATGTATATGCGTGGTTTATGTATGGTTAATGCTGACAAACAGACATATCTAACACAAATAGGTCCAATAATCAGTGGACAGACATCCAGTATAACATCTCAAAAGAGAAAGTCAGGCCCACAGGAGAAACAAACCGCTGCTGGGGAACAGACAGAGTCGCTGCAGGGACAAATACCACCGCTGGGGATCAGAGACCACTGTTGGGGATAAGCAAAGGTCACAACTACCAAGTGCTGGGGATCTTCCAACAATTCTCGGGAACTGCTGAAGGAACATTTCTGCCGCCGGAAGAAGGAACAAATTACTCCGCTGGGGAAGCTACAGAGTCACCGCCAGGGATTTGCTGTCAAACAAAAGATCCATCGTAGAGGAAACTCTACTGGGGAACTCAAAACGGATAAGATTCCATCGTAGAAGGAACTCTACTAGGGAACTTATCAGGGAATGATATGAAACTTTGTGGGGAACAACCACCAAACAAAAGTTCTAATAATCAAAACACTCTTCTCATCTGCTGGAGAGGCATCTCTACTAAAGGGAGAGAGAACTAATTCTCCGTTGGGGATGAAATAAACATCTTCAACACCAGCTCTACTAGGGGGAAAACTTCCAACAAGAAGGGGAAAACAAGTGAGGCTCTGATCAGGCAACTCCACTAGGGAAGGCTAAAGGCGATCCAACTGGGGATATTCTACGTGACCAATCCTACTGGGGATGAATTGTGGGAAAATCCGTCGGGGAAAAAGTGAAAGCCAAACTGCTGAGGATTTCCACTCATGTTGGGAATTCCTATTCACTCTGCGAGAGATTTCCACTTATGCTGATGGAAAGACCAACTTCCTCGAAATTAGATAACATATCAATTTTTATCAATCTATAAGGGATTTTAGGTCAGTCCACACAAGGGATGACAACCTTATAATTGATAAAACACAAATGCTAGACTCAAACTCACTGGGGGTCTGAGGATGGAGGTATATACATCTCCAAGAAGATCAAGGCCAACACTCGAGACTTTCTGGGGATTTGATGATGTATCACCCTTCTCTATGCTCGCTGAGGAGACAACCTGAACAATAAATGAAGAGGATACAAACATTCCAGAAATATGAATAAATGTCTTACCCTTTTGGAGATCGTACTATCCTTGGGAGAGCACTGAAGACATTCCAATTGTCCTTTCAGTCATTGTGAATGTTCACTTTGTTTAAAATTTATAAAAACTTTATTTGTTTAAAACAATGATATTTATCAATTAAAACATGCAAACATTTGTTAAACAGAAACAAATAAGAGTGCAAAGAATTGGATAAAGACTCAAATTTATTTGATAGAATGGTAGTCGACAAATGGCGAGACTCCATGGATCTTTACAAAAATTTGAAATTGGTGATTTATATTAGAAAAGGACTACATTGAACATAATGACTATTTCTCCATCAACTCTGAATCCGATGTATTTGAAGCTTCAGTTGACGACGACTGAGCGAGAATCTTTGACAGACGACAGTTGTAGAACAAAGTCTTGTCAGGATGCAGTTACTTGCCAAATCCCTAATTTTTGCCTAGATTGCCCCAGGGTGAGGTACTCAATCTAGCGGGATATATATTTATTCTTTTCATGTCTCTAACTTTTGCCTGGACCACCCTTTTGGGTTTTCAATCCACCGAGACGCTCATTTTTGCCTAAGTCGCCCTTTCGGGTTTTCAACTTAGCGAGCTATTCTGTTTTTATTTTAGGCAAAGTATTTCTTGACTGCATCTGAATTCATAGGACGAGTGAAATTCTCTCCATCCATAGTTGTAAGTATCAAAGCACCGCCTGAAAAGGCTCTCTTAACAACATATGGACCTTCATAGTTTGGAGTCCACTTGCCCCTGGAATCAGGCGCGAAATACAAAACTTTCTTGAGCACGAGGTCACCTTCTCGGAACACATGAGGCCTGAGCTTCTTATCAAAGGCTTTCTTCATCCTTTGCCGATACAACTGACCATGGCACATGGCAGTTAATCTCTTCTCTTCTATTAAGTTCAGTTGGTCATAACGACTCTGAACCCATTCAACATCAGTCAACTTGGCTTCCATTAAGACTCTCATTGATGGGATCTCAACCTCCACGGGGAGCACATCCTCCATGCCATATACAAGGGAGAAAGGGGTTGCCCCTGTTGAAGTGCGGACGGATGTACGATAACCATGCAAGGCAAATGGAAACATCTCATGCCAATCTTTGTATGTAACAACCATCTTCTGAATAATCTTCTTGATGTTCTTGTTAGCAGCTTCAACAGCCCCATTCATCTTGGGTCTATAAGGAGAAGAATTATGATGTGCAATCTTGAACTCACTACACAACTCTTTCATCATCTTGTTGTTCAAGTTAGATCCATTATCAGTAATGATCTTATCTGGCACACCATAACGACATATGAGTTGATTCTTGATAAACTTCACAACCACCTTCCTGGTCACATTCGCATACGACGCCGCTTCAACCCACTTGGTGAAGTAATCAATTGCTACGAGAATAAAACGGTGACCGTTTGACGTCTTTGGCTCTATCATGCCAATCATGTCAATTCCCCACATGGAGAAAGGCCATGGTGAGGAAATAACATTCAGAAGTGTTGGGGGAATATGAATCTTATCCGCATAAATCTGACACTTGTGGCATTTCTTCATATATTTGCAGCAGTCAGACTCCATTGTCAGCCAATAGTAGTCTTCTCTCAACATCTTCTTTGGCATGGCATGTCCATTGGGATGAGTGCCAAATGAACCCTCATGGACTTCAGTCATCAACAGGTCTGCTTCGTGTCTATCCACGCATCTGAGCAAAACCATGTCAAAATTCCTCTTATAAAGCACATCACCATTGAGGTAAAAACTGCCTGGTAATCTCCTCAAAGTTTTCTTATCTTTAACAGATGCCCCAGGCAGGTAAATCTGACTCTGAAGAAAACACTTGATGTCATAATACCATGGCTTATCATCTTTCACTTCTTCAACTGCAAATACATGAGTTGGTCTATCCAAGCGCATCACAGTAATATTGGGGACTTCATTCCAATATTTCACCATAATCATTGAAGCAAGTGTAGCAAGAGCATCTGCCATCCGATTCTCATCTCGAGGAATATGATGGAAATCAACCTCAGTAAAGAAAGTTGAAATCCTCCTCGCATAATCTCTATATGGGATGAGGCCAGGCTGATTCGTCTCCCATTCACCCTTAATCCAATTAACAACAAGGGAAGAATCACCATAAATGTCAAGATGTTTGATCCTAAGATCAATACACTCTTCCAAACCCATAATACAGGCCTCATACTCCGCCATATTATTCGTGCATTTGAAAGTTAGCCTTGCTGTAAAAGGAAAATGTGTGCTCTGAGGAGTAATAATCACTGCCCCAATACCATTTCCATATTTATTAACAACGCCATCGAATACCATGCTCCATCGGGAACCAGGCTCTGGCCCTTCATCGAGCGTAGGCTCATCGCAATATTTCATCTTCAAATATAGAATTTCCTCATTTGGGAAGTCGTACTGAACAGACTGATAATCCTCAATTGGTTGATGTGCCAAGTGGTCAGCTAAGATACTACCTTTAATAGCTTTCTTAGCTCGATACTTAATGTCATACTCAGACAACAACAACTGCCAACGGGAAATCCTCCCAGTTAAAACAGGCTTCTCAAAGATATAGTTGATCGAATCCATTTGGGATATCAACCAAGTCGTATGATTCAACATATACTGGCGTAAGCGCTTAGCAGCCCAATCCAAAGCACATCATGTCTTCTCAAGCATTGAGTATCGAGACTCACAATCAGTGAACTTCTTACTCAGATAGTATATAGCATATTCTTTCTTTCCTGATTCATCTTGCTGACCCAATACACAACCCATAGAGTCCTCAAGAACAGTCAAGTACATAATCAAGGGTCTCCCTTCAACAGGCGGAGACAGAATCAGAGGCTCGGACAGATACTCTTTGATACTGTCAAAGGCCTTATGGCAATCCTTGGTCCAATCATGACGCTGATCTTTCCAGAGGAGCTTGAATATAGGCGCACATGTGGTAGTCACGTGGGATATATATATGGAAATATAATTCAAGCGGCCAAGAAAACCTCGGACTTGCTTCTCAGTTTTGGGGGCAGACATCTCTTGTATTGCTTTGACCTTGGCAGGGTCAACTTCAATACCTCTTTCACTGACAATAAAGCCCAATAACTTGCCAGAACGGACTCCAAATGTACACTTGTTCGGATTCAGGCGGAGTTTGTACTTCCTCAAACGCTGGAAGAGCTTCAACAAGTGTTCTACATGTTCAACTTCTGTTTTCGACTTTGCAATCATATCATCAACATATACCTCGATCTCCTTGTGCATCATATCATGAAACAAGGTAGTCATAGCGCGTTGATACGTGGCTCCGGCGTTCTTCAAACCGAAGGGCATCACTCGATAACAGAATGTTCCCTAAGGTGTGATGAATGTTGTCTTCTCCATATCCTCGAGTGCCATTTTAATCTGATTATAGCCGAAAAATCCGTCCATGAATGAGAAGACATTGAATTTAGTTGTATTATCTACCAATATATCAATATGTGGTAGAGGAAAATCATCTTTCGGAATAGCTTTATTCAAGTCTCTATAGTCCACACACATTCGGACTTTTCCATCTTTCTTAGGCACATACACAATATTGGCCCCCCATTGAGGATATGTAGAAGTCACCAGAAACCCCGCATCAATTTTCTTCTGAACTTTCTCTTTAATCTTCACTTCCATATCGGGATGAGTTCATTTGAGCTTCTGCTTCACAGGCACACACTCAGGCTTAAAAGGCAGGAAATGTTGCACGATATCAATATCCAGACCAGGCATGTCTTCATATGACCAGGCAAAGACGTCGACATATTCTCGTAGCAACTCAATCAACCCCTTCTTCACAGACTCTTCCAGGAGTGCCCCAATCTTCACCTCACGAATACAATCTTCAGACCCCAAGTTGACTGTTTCCAGATTCTCAAGATGCGGCTGAATGATCTTCTCTTCGTGCTCAAGCAGACGGGTAATTTCATCAGGAATCTCTTCAATATCATCTTCTTCGGCCTCAAATACAGGGAACTCAAAGTTGGGAGATGGTGTTGGATCATTATGTTCAATGGGTTTGATCAACCTGCATAATGATTTTGGATATAAAAGAGATTTTAGAATTTAAACAAAGAAAAATCATTATACAGATGAAAAGATTGATTTTATTCTCTTTTTTAGGGTTTTTTAGTGATCACCAATTTCATGCAAAAAGAGAAAATAATTTGGAAAAACAATCATTTAACATGTAATTATTGAACGAATATCATTGTATTAATGAAAATGTGCCAACAATGTCATCACTTCTCCCTTTGACATGGGAGAAGGGTTTTCAAACAAAATGAACATATTACGTGGACTTATGGATAACTGTTGGAACATCAACAGCGACCCAATTATTGCAGATTCCGCCAGGGATGACAAAGTTGCCCAGGTCTTCCTCTTCATCATCTTCCACAATGACAACAACCTCTTGATCTTCAACTGTATGGATGAAACCTCCACTCTGGAACAACCCACACTCATTGGAAACACCAGAAGAGTACCCTATGCCAACTCGGGATTTATTATCTTCCAAATTGATCATTTTCCCCAAACCAGTAGTTGTGCCATGCTCAATGGCCAACTTCGCATCATTGTAGGAAGCAAATGAAGAAAGTCCTTTCTTTGAAGGCTCAACAATAGACAAGGCTTGGAACAGAGTCCCAACCTCATCCTCACCATCTATGTAGGAAAAGGAAGACAAATGGCTTACCAAGAGAGCCTTCTCTCCCCCTACCACCACCAACTTTTTATTCTTAACGAATTTTAATTTCTGGTGTAGGGTGGATGTCACGGCGCCTGCCTCGTGAATCCATGGTCTGCCAAGCAAGCAGCTATATGATGGGTGGATATCCATGACCTGGAAAGTGATCTGGAAATTACTAGGTCCAATCTTGATTGGTAGTTCAACTTCGCCAATCACAGTTTTCCTCGATCCATCAAAAGCCTTGACTACCACTCCACTCTTCCTCATGGGAGGCCCCTGATAAGAAAGTTTCGCCAGAGTGGATTTTGGCAACACATTTAGCGATGACCCTGTGTCTACTAACACATTAGACAAGGCATCATCCTTGCAGTTCATGGAAATGTGTAGAGCCAAATTGTGGTCTTTTCCCTCCTCGGGAAGATCAACATCGCAAAAGCTCAAATTGTTACAAGCAGTTATGTTTGCAACAATACTATCAAACTATTCAATTGTGACATCGTGATCCACGTATGCCACGTCCAACACCCTTTGCAAAGCTTCACGGTGTGGCTCAGAATTCATCAGCAAAGATAGGACAAATATCTTTGACGGAGTTTGAAGCAACTGATCAACAACATTATACTCGCTCCTTTTAATGAGCCTTAGCATCTCATCACAATCCTCTCTCAAAATGCCACGCTGGCCAACGGGGACAGGAGCTTTAACAACATCATTAGGGTCAACGCCCTTCACAGCAAGTGCCGGATTCGGAGAAGAAGAAGTCCCCACAGGACTGGCAGAATTATCAACAACAGTTCTTTTAAACACGTCTTCATGGGGTTTCGGCGGCGCCGAGAAAACACGACCACTTCTGGTCACACCACTAACGCCCGATATACTTACAATAGAAGTGGAGGGCAACGACACCTCCTTCCCATCTTCTAACTCAACCGCGTTATATCTGTAGGGAATAGCTTTATCCGAAGAGTACGGGACAGGGCCCGCTGGCTTGATAATAAGAGATGGAGAAACCTTCTTCTTGCTGCCATCATATCTGACAACAACAGGTTCTGGTATTCTGAAAACAGGGGATATAACATTCACTTCATCCTTATCACGATTCTGAAGTATCTCGATCACACCCTGATCCAGCATCTCTTGGATGTCCTTCCTGACTTGGCAACATCCTCTCTCATTGATAGTGCACACCTGGCACCTGTCATGGTCATGCTCATAGTGACTGTATCCACATAACAGTCTATGCATCTCGACCAACGGTTGCCTGATATGACTGACATACAGGACTTTGTACTTGCCAGGGCAACTCTAAACCATATTCACAACAGCTTTCCCATGCTCGAGCAATGGGTTCTTCTTTACATTCGGACCTACATCCTCGAGAAACAAAATCCCACTTCTAGCAAGGTCTTGAACCTTGGTCTTTAGGGGATAGTAGTTCTCCACATCATATCCGGGAGCACCAGAATAATAAACACAATGAAGCTCAGGCTTGTACCACCACTGAGGGTTGGCTGTTACAGCGGGTGGGTCACGTGGAGTGATCAACTTTCTATCTATCAACGAAGGATATAGTTCAGCATAGGTCATCGGAATTGGATCAAAAGTGACCCTCTTCCTATCGTAGTTGGTGCTGGTATTGTTGTTGTTCCGAGGCTGGTAGGCCTGCTGTTGTGGACGATGTTGCTGTTGTTGATATTGTTGATGTTGTTGTTGTTGATGTTGATAATGTTGAGCTTCCTTGAAGGAAGGTTCTATATGAGCCACCTGGTGCTGGTTACTGGCAGGGCGGACAGTCTTCCTCTTCATAGAGGGTTTTCTTTTAATATGGGAAGACACGACATGTGCCTCTCCCTACTTCTTCTTTGCAAAGCCCCCATATCGCTTTGCAGAAGAGCCTTCATCCCGGGTCAGACATCCTTCTCGGACTCCTTCCTCTAGTCTCATCCCCATGTTCACCATTTCGGTGAAGTCCGAGGGAGCACTAGCAATCATCCGCTCGTAGTAGAAAGAGCTTAAAGTCTTTAAAAAGATCTTCGTCATTTATTTCTCTTCGAGTGGGGGCACAATCTATGCGGCCAACTCACGCCACCTCTGGGCATACTCCTTAAATGTCTCCTTCTCTTTCTGGGACATAGCCCTCAGTTGGTCCCTATTAGGAGCCAAATCAACGTTGTATTTATATTTCTTGACGAAAGCTTCACCAAGGTCATTGAAGGAGCAGATGTTCGCATTATCTAGACCCATATACCATCTGAGTGCGGCACCAGACAGGATGTCTTGGAAGTAGTGGATGCGGAATTGATCATTCTCGGTTTGAGTTGACATCTTTCGTGCATACATCACAAGATGGATGAGAGGGCAAGTGTTTCCCTTATACTTTTCAAAGTCAGGCACTTTGAACTTGATAGGGATTTTAACGTTGGGCACGAGATACAACTCAGCAATATATTTACCGAAGAGGTCCTTCCCTCTTAGAGTATTCATTTCCTTGTGCAACTCAAGGAATTGGTCATTCATAGCATCCATTTTCTCATAAACATTTGGGCCTTCAGATGGCTCAGAATGATAAATGGTGTCTTCGACTCTCGGTAACGTGTGCACAACGGGAGGTGGCACAACAAGGGCAGGGAAGCAAAGTTTGGAGTGAGACCTTCAGGTACAAAGTTTGCGGGCATCCCCCAAGGAAACCCGACCGGCATAGTAGGAGCAAAATGAGCAGTGGCGGCAGGCACAATAGAGGAAGCTACCTCTGATATGACCGTCCTCTTGGAAGGAGTTGCAGGTGTTGGAGATGTCTGGCTTTGAGCAGCCAGCTTTGACTCCATCATGGCAGTCAGCCTAGCTACTTCTTCCTTCAGTTCACAGTTCTCTTGTTCAAGATGATCCATCAGGTTTGGTAGATTTGCCCTGGTGTTATACCAGTGCGTCAGCTTGTCTTCAAAATAAATGAAGAACACAGAGTTAGACCACTGATCGAGAAGCTCTGAACAAAACCTGCTTATGCACATGATGCATGCAATGCTTGTGCATATGATTTTATTTTTATTTGAGGAACTTTATAGAGATCTAGTTGCAAACATTTGGAAATATTAATCTTTTTAGACATATATGGAATACTTATATCAATAATATTTGGAAAAATTTTTTACACCAAAGAAGTACAATCTTGGTAACCAAATACAATACAAGAGAGAAGGAAAATGAACATCCTATGAAACCCTAGAAACAATCGTCCAAAGCTCTCGAGACCGGAAGATAAGTTGCACGAAGCCTCTTCACCTCTCTCTCATAGGCTGCCTCCATATCTGCCTTCTCCTTGGCGAGTCGATCATACTTCCTATTCCAAAACTTGGATGACTAAGGAAGAAGAGAAGTAACCACATCATCTGGCTCATCAATAATCTGATGCTCCAGAAATTCTATCACAGTATCCTTATCTCTGAGTTGCTGAAGTAGTTCCTCTCGCTCACGAACCCAAACGCGTGACCAGTCTTCATCTCTAAACTCCTCTACTCCTTGGTTAGGGAGGGTTGAAGGCCCAACCATAACCATAGGGGTATGCCTTGGATAGTCATAGGGCATGCGGTACTCAGAAGCTCTCTTCCTCACCCAAGAGGTGTATGGTTCCGAAGCAATGCAATTCTTCGGACCCAGCTCTTTCCTTCCCTTCCTATGAATCTTGCGCCAAGCGCGGACCATCTTGCTCTTCAAGTTTTGGGGATCTTTACCCTCTTGAAAGAATACACCCTCTAACAAAATGTTATTAGGTTTATCCTTTAAGGGGAACCCAAGCTGACGATGAGCCAAAATAGGGTTGTAGTTAATCCCACCACATGTACCAAGAAGAGGCACATTGGAGAATTCACCACAAGAGTCAATAATCTGGACACCATCATATACACGGTTATACCAAAAGATATCAGTATTAGTGAGAGACATAAGTCTCGTGGACCACCGTAGACATCCTTTGTTCTCCTTGAAGGCAAGCATCTGTGGCAAGTGCGAAATAAACCACTTGTACAACAGAGGCAAACAACACACAATGGTACCACCACCCTTTGCATTCCTCATATGCAAAGAGAAATAAGTGTCACCCAACAGAGTCAGAACGGGATTAAGAGTAGAGAAAATCCTAATAGCGTTCACATCCACAAAATTGTCGATGTTGGGGAATAACACTAGCCCATAGATGAGAAGTACAAATACGGCTTCAAAGGCGTCCTCAGTCGTGGCCTTCCTAGATAGAGTAGCTTGGGCAATGGGAAAATTAGACGGGAGACCTTGAATTCCACCTTTGGTAGTCATATGAGCACCAATATCAGATACATCTATGTGAAGCAGATCAGCAATCTCTTGGGAAGAAGGAACTCTCTCCAAGCCATTGAACGACAACTGATCTAAGATAGGTATACCCACAAGATAAGCATACTCCTCAAGTGTAGGCAAAAGCTGGAAATCCGGAAAAGTGAAGCAACGGTACAGAGGATCATAGAACTGCACCAACACACTCACCAAACCTTCATCCACCTGAGTAGTAAGAATAGATAGAAGCTTCCCATGGCGAGCTTTGAACTCCAAGGGATCTAATACATAGGATGTCAAACTCCTTAACTCTTTCAAGTCGGGTTGTCTGAAACTGTACTTCTTCGTATTCCTTCTTTGCTTATCCATGTCTGAAAATTTGCAAATAGACCTCTTAAATTCTTTGAAAATTTTCTCATTGTTGATGATATGGATGCAAATGGATGCATGAATGCATGGATGCAACAATCACACTCAAGGATCAAGCAAGCCACACCACACAAAGGTCACGGGATGGATCAAGTCATCCTTAATATCAATCATCCATTTTGGTGGATTATGGTTTACACCTTATCAACACCCAAGTTCCATTGATATTAAGGATATACAAGAACGGATCAACCGCGAATCAAGGGTTTGTTGCAAGTCACGAGCATGGAGTCTCGGTTAAGAACCACCCAATGGGAGTGTACTATGGTTAAACCTGACAATCATGTTTTAAAAGAGGTTCCCATAGTCATCATCTCATCTTTCGGATATTATCGGATAAACGACTACTCGTATTCCAAAAATATTCTCAAGAGGGACTCTTATGAGTGTAGTAGCGCGTAACAATCGTATCAAATCTTACACTTGAACGACCTTCGCACTACATCCTAAAATAGGCCAAGATAGGCTAGGTAATCTAAGGTCCTTGGCTTCTAAGGTTTATATTGGAAAGAGTAATGCCTAACTACGACTACTCGTGTGACATTATTGACCCCAATAAGACCTCCACCAAGTGAATGGGCTTGCAAGTCAACTTGCTAAGGAATAACTCCACACAAGTCAACAAGACTATGCCATTCTCCTATCATAAGTGCACTCGAGTTCGGGTATAGAACTCATCTCACAAGAGACCACCAAGCACACAAGCAATTGAATATATCAAGCAATTCATACATTACAAGGAATACAGTCATCCCAAATTTGCACAAAAATATGTCACAAATAAATATAAACACGCAATACAACAAGCAAAAAGTAGGCTAAACCCACTAGGAAGATAAGATCCCCCGCAGAGTCGTCACTTTTCTGTAGCGGGGTATTCGTTACCTTTAGATTTATTGACTAAATCAAAAGTAAATCATACAATTCGAGTCGCCACCGCACTTCTATTTATCCAAAGGAAATGTTAGAAAGCGAACAAAAACCAAGTAAGAAGTTTTATCAAATAAAAAACTAATAAAAATGTCAGAGATCTGGGTAAGGGGGTTGGTTATGCAATGGGAAGGTTTTAAGCCCCCAAAACATCCTTAGTACTCTAAGGGAGCCCTTTTTGCAAAGTTGTATGGTAGATTGGTATTTGTGAAAATATTTGTGCAAACATGATTGGGGAGATGAGAAAAGAATATACATATTATTTACAATTTTGTTGTTTGAATGGATAAACCCATTGCCTACGTACCATCACAAAGGTAGGATCAAAACTTTGTAGTTCGGGGTAGAAATCTCAAAATATGGGTGAATTGATTTGACCAAAAGCCTTAAGGTCTTTTGTTATCAAAGGGAGAAAACTCAACCTAAACCAACAATCCACCATGTGAGGAGAGCTTTAACATACTAGTGAGGGATCCACCCTATAATAAGTATGGAAGACTTATAGTCCAATCACTAAGGATAAGGTGAGGTTTACATCAACCACTATGATAACTCAAACCTATGGCTAATGTTTATGAAAAAGGTTTTAACAAAGATGGCCATTGGAACCACAAAAACAACTTGAAGTGAGTTGTATTTACAAGTTAGAAGTATTCACAAAATGAAGTCAAAGTTGACTTAAGGTTCATTCAAAATAAGTATTAGTGAAAAGAGTTTGAAAAATCAAAGGCATATGGCCTAGGTTTCTAATTTGAAAACAATGTCAATGTTTGCACAAAATGAGTTTGACTTGTGTTAGAGTGGAGAGAAGAAGAGAAGGGCTAGTCCTAAACATGCAAAGATGAGAGAAGAGAAAAAACCCTTGGAGTTCCTTTCTTGAGATCATAAAGATGATTCAAGATGCTCCTTTCCTTTGGACTTAGCAAGCAACAAGCAATCAAAACAATTAAACATTCAAGCTCCTAGGATCTCCAATTGGCTTGTCTTTCTCTTAACTTGGATATTCATGATAATGGTCCTTCTTACTATCTCAAGGTTTGGAATCCCTATCACACAAGAACAAACAATAAAAAAGTTCACAATGCAATAAGAGGAATGGAGAAAGAATGAGTTTAGATTAGAGGTCCTTTGAAGTCAACTTTCAAGATTTAGCATTCTAAAGGCATGAGGCCTAGTTGCTCTTTGTCGCACCTCGAAAAATGAGAACACGACCTAGCGAAGCGCAATCGCATGCTCGCATGATGGACTAAACAGAGTCGCCACCAAACTTTATTTATACCTAAAAAGGAAAGGGGAAATATCGATAAAACCCAAGAAAGAACGACAATGATTATGGTCGTCACAACCAATATTAGGGTTCGGGAGTCGATTACACAAGGGGAATGTATTAGCACCCCTTAAGTCCGTTGTACTCAACGGGAAATATTAGGTTAATTGTGTGCGTTATTTCTAGCTTAGAAATGTTAGGCTTCTCGAGTTATTAGGTGGGAAAGAAAGAATGGGTGAGAGGAGAATATTTTTGGATTTTTAACGAAGGACTAAACCTAAGTTCTTTATTAGTGGGCCTGACAAGATTTCGCAATCCTGCTCCTACGTATCTCAATAGAGAACTCAAGGCTTACGTAGTTCTAGGTAGAAAATGTTTGTTTGTTGGTCGATTTTAGCGAAAACTATATTGTATTAATCGACGAAAACATTGTTTTACCCAAAATTTGATGAGGAGCGGACGTATACCACACATCAAATGGATTTACAAATCAACATTCAAAAAAACGTCACTTATCTCAACTCAACAATTATGGCCGAAGCATTGCTTTGCATCATCTCAAGACAAGATGTCTTTCGTTTATGAAAAGGGTTTTTTTGATTAATTGCACGGCGGCGAAAAACAGTTTAATTGGTTGGATGTATTTTTGGGCTTGAAAGACGAGTACTTATGACTTGCAAGCTCTTACAACTTGGGTCTAATACTCGGGACTACGTCTGGATATTTCACCCAGGTAATCTTTTTCTTCCAATTTTATTAAGAAAATGGTTTTAATATTTACAAGTGTTTTGGAGGGAATACGAACACTTGTGACTTACAAGCTCTTACGACTTGGGCCTAGCATTCGGGACTACGACTTGATATTCCATCCAGGTAATCCTTTTCTTCCAACTTACTTATGAAAATGATTTGAATCTTTACAAGTGTTTTGGAGGGAAGACGAACATTTATGGCTTACAAGCTATTACAACTTGGGCCTAATATTCGGGATTACGACTGGATATTCCATCCAAGGTAATCTTTTTTCTTCAGATTTTATTGAGAAAAATACGTTTGAATATTTACAAATATTTTGAAGAGAAGACAAATACATAGGGCTTACAAGCTCTTACAACTTGGGCTTAATATTCGGGACTATGACTGGATATTCCATCCAGGATAATCTTTTTCTTCAGATTTTATTGAAAAATCCGTTTGAATAAAAAAGGATTAATGTGAAGTTTTGAGATGTTTGAAAATTAAGTTGATATTGCTTAAGAGTTCATTGAGAATAATGCCCAAGAGTAAGCCATGGAACTGGATGCCCACCGAAATCGGGAGCAAGCTGAATTTAGCTTTAAGCTATCTTAGAGTGGATTCATGTAAGAATCACTCTATAAGAAGCCGAGCAATCGAATATATGCACCTCAAGCGATTTTCGAAAGCCAAATTGTATTTTAACTTCCTAAATCGCAATGCAATGAGATCGATGCAACAATTAACTTAATAATCTACTTAGCCATTAAAATCTATTAATCAATTAAACTATAATCAAACAAATCCAAATAATGAACAAATAACTAGATACTAATTTAAATCTATAAATGAAATGTGGATGTAAATTAGCAAAAGGGTTTGAAAAGGCCCAAGGCCCGCTTCCTAGAAAAACCTAATATATATAAAAATTAAATAAAAATAAAAAAGGGAAATAGCGGATAACGACACTTCTTTGAAGAGGAAGGAATGGATTTCAAATTTAAAAAGGGGTCCACTCGTATTGAGACACGTGGCCAGGGGATAAACATAAAACAAAACCAATCTTTTTCTTTCACTACCTCACGTGAAAGCAACAGAACGAAGTTTCTTTTAGGCAAAAACCCACCATCACCAACAACAACACAAGAAAATCACTTTTATCATGATAATCAGTAACAACTTTAAACCGATCGAGTGGAACCTTCACCGTCTGAGTTAACTCATTCATGATCCCAGGTTGAAACCTACGATTCCTTGCCCAATCATGCAAAAACTCGCAGGAAATCAACCCAATACCGCTAGAAAAGTGGCGACCGAAGTATCGCCAAGAAGCCTCTATCGCCGTCATGGTGGATAAACCTTCGCCACGAAGCAAATATTATACGCCGCGCTTGACTAGCAAAGTCAACAACAAGAAACTGCTGAATCTGTTGCCGGGATTTCTCCTCGCCGATCTCGACGGCGGCGTGTTCGAGAAGCGTGGCGTTTAACGGCAGCGAATCTCGAATGAGCAGATGCGTTTCGAGCTCGATAGAGATTACACCTCTACGAAGAATGGAGCGTGAGGTTAACGCGGCAATGAAAGCGAGAAGAAGGAGAAGAACGAAAAGAGGATGAACGGTGTGGTTCAAGGTTGCTTCTGTTATGGCTTCTTTGAGACGCTTCTCTGAACCTATGTTGAAGTATTTTTTTTATTTTTCATTATGATTGGTAACAGTAAACGGAAACGTTCACTGCTTATTTTGGTTGCATCTTCGTATGCTTGTGCGAATTTTGGCCTATTGGTTGTTTTGTTTGAGATTTGAGATGACTGGATAAGGATTAGAGAGTGTGGTGGGAGAAGCGTTTCGATGCATTTGCTGAGAGGCTCGTGTTCTTCTCAACTGACCATGGCAATGCACTTCCGATTCATTGAAGATGGTATCCAAAGCAAAATCGTGATTACGATAATGGAGTTTCAATTCGAATCGGCTTGTGATATTTTGTTCGTTGAGAACGTGTGGGTGTATGAATCGAAAGTGGGAGAGAGGCGTGGATATGAGCGTTTTGGTGGGATGTGGTTGTGAGAGGTTTAGTGTCTTATGGTTTAGTGTGAGATGAAGGAAAGAGATGAAGTAGTTGGTGTTACTGTGTTCGTTTTGCATAAAATCTGGTATGTGAGAGGTTGGTGTGGTGTTGATGTTGTGCTCATGTGTTGTTATGTGCAAGAAAAAAAAGCATACATGAGGGTGTTTGGAAATGCCCTCTCTTAACACAAATGAAAAGTTGAAAGGAAGTATAAAAAAAGAGAGTGAATAGAGATAATACCTTGCTGTTGTGTGAAGACCAAATTTGGAGTATAAATGAATACGGTTCTTGTTTTCTCACAGGAGGGAGTCCGAATTCCTTAGAAAAAACAATAAGTAAAAAATGGTTTTTTTAATCTCCCCTCTCTACTGTTTGAGAAAAAGCCACATATATCATGGATCCCCCTACTTTGTTGTCGTCCCTCTCTCTATGAATTGGAAAAGTCCTTTTAAAAATTCATTTTTTTTATTCTTATTTGAAAAACAAGTCAATAGCACCTTTTTTTTATTCCTGATCACAAGGTCCCAAATCTCTTCTTGGGTCACATAAACTTCCAATTTTGTGGACTGAGTTTCTCTATCTCCCAAAAGCAAAGTGCCGTGTATAGTATTTTTGTATGCCTCATCCCTCTTTTTACACAATACAAAGTACATCATATTATTAATATAATTTTTTACAATGGCACAAATGCCCTTAATATGATTTGGGATTTAGAAAGATTTCCCCCTTTTTATTTTTAAAAAAACAAATAAATGCAATAAAGTTAAACAAATAAAATTAAATAAAAATGGCAAGAGGATTAACCCTATTTATTTTTTTCTAAACATTTTGATAAAGAAAGAAATAAATCGGCTAAAAAATGAATAAAATTTGAGCGTGAAAATGCCTGAAAAAATAAAATGAATGCACCAAAATGATCAGTGTGAAATAAACTTATTGGAAAAATACAGTGTTTCTTTTAATTTCAAATAAATTCTGACCGGTTAAAAAGGCTCAGGCGAGTCAAAAGGTGACCGAAAAATTAGCCAAAAAATAAATTGAGCACGCCAAATTAAACTACGAGAAACGTAGATTAATAAAACTGATGTCTGCAAGCCTTATTTGGAAAAAATTTCGTCTACTGTTTTGACGGATCTTTGTCAATTAATTCAACCAATTTGCCTGTAAATAAAAAAAAATATTTCTACTGATATTCTAGGCACTATGCGGTATGGAATGCATGGTATGCTATGCAGAGATGCAATAGCTATTATGAATGTATTAAATCAACGATTCAGGGTCAAAATTGGGGTGTACCAGTTGCCCCTATTTAAGTATCTTCAACCAGAGAAATATGAAGTAGGACACTCTTCATATGATCATAGTGGGAGATAATTAAATACTAGGAATACCCGAATTTTGATCCTGAAATGCAAATGATATGATATGAGATGAGATGAATGCCTGAATTGATGACTCTTTTTTTTGTTTGATTTGCTAGGGATATGATCAAACATAAGGTAAACCCTAACAAGATGTTTTATGATGAATACAAAGATCTGTGGGGAATGATTGAGACATGTTATAAAGGTGGCCCACAGGAAACAAAAATGAAAGTGGAAACTTATTGGGGATAACAATCCTGCTGGAGGAAAGACAACTGGGGAATATGCAAAGAGATTTTAACAACAAATTCGAACACGACTTACCAACAATAGAAAACCCAAAGAAAACTGCAACAACAAGTTCATACATGACCTGACAGTATTAGAAAACATGCAAAGCAAGTATCGTCAATAGGTTCATACATGACCAGGCACTTTAGAATACATCGGACAGTTCTGGAGATTTCTCACGAGAAATTCATCCGATCAAAGATTTTTGAGATTCCTAACAGGGAATTTATGCAAAACAAAGATAAGCAGAAGTCTTCTTATAAGTAGATCATCCGTGCAAAAGACTATGATGATTCTTTACAAAGAAATCAAACAAAACCAACATCATTGGAGTTTTCTAACACGAAAAATATCCAAGCTTCTGGGAAATCCTCAAGATGATGAGTCATACATGACTTTCACGGAACCATCAGGAAAGACAGGGTAATCAAACTCTCTGTACGTGCCAACAACAATCGGACTTTTAACTGTAAATAATGGATTACAACCAACTTTTAACGGAATTTGCTAACAAGAATTGGACTTTGATCGTAAGCAATGGCTTACAACCAGCTTTTAACGAATGGGTGACAATGACAATTGGATTTGACCAAAGGAATAGTAAAATAATCATCATCACATCAGAGTTTTCCAGCAACAACTGGACTTGAAATGATGTTGGTGACAACCAAACTTCGGATATCAATTATGATTTTAGATTTTTACCCGGGGTGTTAGTTATAACTGGACTTTAAATAAATCCCAATGACCATGGGATTTTTAAAAGATACCAGTAACCACTGGATTTTTGATGATAATGCCAGTAACGACTGAATTTTGGAGATGCCAATGACAATTGAACTCTTGAAACAATACTAGTCACAACCAGATTCAAGGGTACCAAATAACAATTGGACTTCTGATAAGATACTAGTGATAACTGAACCTTACGGAATGCCGATGATGATTGGACTTTGGGTAGAGTGTTAGCGACAAATAGTCTTTGGGTCAAGAGATAACAATCAACGACGAGACCGAAGGGGTAACATGAATGAGTATAAAGTACCTTTTGAACCATGCATGATTTAATTTTTTTGTTTTATGCATGATATATGAATGATCATGATATGCAATGCTGGCAATAGGCAGACTGGGAGTTTGTAAGGATTGTTTATAGAGATTATGATTCCTCAACACCAATAACTCAAACCCGTACAAGTAATAGGCGTATCCAGGGGAGAATCTATCAAGATTGACAGTTACAAAGAACCAAAGGTCCATCCCTCCAGAGGATTAATAAGTTGTGTTCCATGGAGATTTTTATTGGTGATCCATGAGTATTTATGCAATCCAAAGACCTTCGGAAAAACAAATGATTTTCTCTTGATTTTCACATATATCAAAGTAATTTTGTTCCTTTCACTAAATTTCAAATTCTTTTCAAGTTTCAAAATTTCATTATTAACAAATAAATGACACTTTGCATAACAAAGAAAAACATAAAAGAACACAATTAACAATGATTGATAGGAAAAACTTGTATTTTGTTCAAGAATGGTAGCACACAAATGGCGTAGCTCCATGGAATGTTACAATTTTGAAAATGGCAATAAGGAAAGGTTTACGTTGAATTCAGTGGCCACTAATATCCCTAATAGATATGATTCCCCGAAACCTTGCTTCTAAAGGGAGTAACTGGATTGATCTTCCGCCTCAGATTCCTCTGTGTCAATCAGTAACAACTGATGCAGTTTATGCCTTTTGCCTGGATCGCCCTTTCGGGTTTTCAATCCAACGGGACGCTCCTGTTTGCCTAAGTCGCCCTTTCAGGTTTTCAACTTAGCGAGCTATCATTTTTATTCATCCCTAACTTCTGCCTGGATCATCCCTTCGGGTTTTTGATCCACCGGGATACCCCTTTTTTGCCTAAGTCGCCCTTTCAGGTTTTCGACTTAGCGAGTTTTTATCAGGCATAGTATTTTTTAACTGCATCAGAGTTCACGGGGTGTGAGAGCTCTTCATCGTCCATAGTTGTGAGAATCAAGGCACCTCCGGAGAAGGCTTTCTTCACAACATATGGGCCTTCATAATTGGGAGTCCACTTCCCACGTGAGTCCTTGTGTATTGGCAAGATCTTCTTGAGCACGAGGTCTCCTTCTCTGAATTCCCGAACACGTACTTTCTTGTCAAAAGCCCTTTTGAGCCATTTTTGGTATAACTGTCCATGGCACAAAGAAGTCATTCGCTTCTCATCTATGAGGTTTAACTGATCAAATCTGTTTTGGATCCATTCAACCTCTTCTAGCTTTGTTTCCATCAAGATTCTCATTGAAGGTATCTCCACTTCAATTGGGAGAACCGCTTCCATCCCATATACCAAAGAGAATGGGGTTGCCCCTGTTGAAGTGCGGACAGAAGTTCGGTATCCATGCAGTGCAAAGGGTAGCAGTTCGTGCCAATCCTTATAGGTTTTCACCATTTTCTGCAAGATCTTCTTGATGTTTTTATTAGCGGCTTCAACAGCGCCATTCATCTTTGTACGATATGGTGAAGAGTTATGATGCTCAATCTTGAAGCTTTCACATAGTTCTTTCATGGTCATATTGTTCAGATTCGTCCCATTATCTGTAATGATCCGGCTTGGAACTCCATAACGGCAAATAATCTCTTTCTTAAAGAACCGTGCAACCACTTGTTTTGTCATATTAGCATAAGAGGCGACTTCTACCCATTTGGTAAAGTAATCAATGGCAACCAGGATGAAGCGGTGACCGTTGGAAGCTTTAGGCTCGATGGCACCAATCATGTCAATGTCCCACATTGAGAATGGCCAAGATGATGTTAAAACGTTTAGTAGGGTCGGAGGCACTTGTACCTTATCTGCATAGATTTGGCATTTATGACATTTTCTAGCATAATTGAAGCAATTGGATTCCATGGTCAACCAATAATAACCAACTCTCAAAATCTTCTTGGCCATGGCATGCCCATTAGTATGAGTTCCAAAGGATCCTTCATGAATCTCCTTGATCAACAGGTCCGCTTCATGTCCATCCACGCATCTGAGCAGAACCATGTCGTGGTTTCTCTTGTATAACACACCATTGCTTAAGAAGAATTTGGAGGCTAACTTCCTCAATGTTTTCTTGTCAAGGGTTGTTGCATCTGTTGGATATTCTTGGTTTTGCAAAAAGCATCTGATGTCGTGAAACCAAGGTTTACCATCGGCTTCCTCTTCAATCAACTGACAGTAGGCAGGCTCAACCTTCCGCTCTATCTGAATGAGAGGCGCTTCATTATGGAATCTAACTTGATACATTGAAGCCAACATAGCCAAAGCATCAGCAGTTTGGTTCTCAGTTCTCAGGATATGACGGAAGGTGATTTCGTCAAAGTATTTTATTAGTTCCATGACATAGGTACGGTATGGGATTAACTTGGTATCACGGGTTTCCCATTTGCCTTTGACTTGATATATCACCAAGGTTGAGTCTCCACATACTTCAAGGATTTTGATTCGGAGGTCAATTGTTCCTTCAATGCCTAGGATGCACGCCTCATATTCTGCTATATTGTTTGTGCAATCAAAACACAACCTTGTTGTGAAAGGAGTGTACCCACCATTCGGGTTCAATAGGACAACTCCTACGCCATGCCCCATGTAATTTGAGGAACCATCGAACATGAGCTTCCACCGAGATCCGGGTTCAGGTCCTTCAACGGGCTGGTTTTCCAGGTAATCAGATAACACACTTCCTTTAATGGTTTTCTGAGATACATATTGGATGTCATACTCAGATAGTAACATCTGTCAATGGGCGAGTCTTCCAGTTAAAGCAGGCTTTTCAAAGATATATTTTATTGGATCCATTTTTGAGATCAACAAAGTAGTATGGCAAATCATGTATTGTCTTAGACGACGAGCGGCCCATGCTAAAGCACAACAAGTTTTCTCCAAGAGTGAATATCGGGTTTCACAACCGGTAAACTTCTTGCTCAGATAGTAGATGGCATGCTCTTTTCGGCCGATTTCGTCATGTTGTCCCAGCACACATCCCATTGACTTTTCCAGCACAGTTAAGTACATAAAGAGTGGTTTCCCTTGAACAGGTGGAATTATAATAGAGGGATCTTGCAGGTATTGTCCGATCTTCTCAAAAGCCCTTTGGCAGTCGGAGTTCCATTCAACTGCTTGATCTTTTCTAAGCAACTTGAATATAGGTTCACACGTAGCAGTCATATGAGATATAAACCTAGAGATATAGTTCAAACGTCCCAAGAATCCTCTAACCTCTTTCTCTGTACGTGGAACATGCATTTCTTGTATTGCTCTAACCTTGTCTGGATCTACCTCAATTCCTTGTTGACTAACAATGAAACCAAGCAATTTTCCAGATCGGACACCGAAGGTGCATTTAGCAGGATTCAGCCGTAGTTGAAATTTCCGAAGACGCTCAAATAGCTTTTGCAAGTGATATATATGATCCTCTTCACTTTGGGATTTTGCAATCATATCATCTACATAAACCTCAATTTCCTTGTGCATCATATCATGGAAAAGAGTGACCATTGCTCTTTGGTAAGTTGCCCCGGCATTTTTGAGACCAAATGGCATTACCTTGTAGCAAAATGTTCCTCAAGGGGTGATGAATGTGGTGTTTTCCATGTCTTCTGGATGCATCTTAATTTGATTATAACCCGAGAATCCGTCCATAAAGGAGAAGACCGTGAACTTAGCAGTGTTGTCTACCAGAGTGCCAATATGTGGCAGGGGGAAATCGTCCTTTGGACTAGCTTTGTTTAGATCCCTGTAATCAACACACATCCTGACCTTGCCATCCTTTTTGGGTATTGGTACAATATTAGCTACCCATTGAGGGTACTTCGCAACTGCTAGAAAACCGGCATCAAATTGACGTTTTACCTCGTCACAAATCTTTAGAGCCATGTCGGGTCTTGCTCTTCGGAGCTTCTGCTTCACTGACGGGTAATCTAGCTGTAGTGGTAGCTTGTGGACAACAATATCAGTATCTAAACCTGGCATATCCTGATACGACCAAGCAAATACATCTACATATTCTTGTAGCAACTTGATCAATCCTTCTTTGATGCTTTCCCCAAGTGTAGTCCCAACTTTGACCTCTTTCTTGTCTTCCTCAGTGCCAAGGTTGATTGTATCCACTGGTTCTTGATGCGGCTGAAGGGCCTTTGACTCGTGCTCGAGCAGCCTTTCCAATTCTTCAGGGAAATCACAATCTTCCTCACTATTCTCTTCCGCTTGGTAGATAGGGAGTTCAAAGTTATAGGACGTAGTGGGGTCATCGAATTCAACTGGTTTATTGATTGTTCTACATGTTTTTTAAATGATGGTTTTTTAGAAAAGTGGAAATAAAATGCAAAAGAATTAAAAATATTTTTGTAGTTTTTGAAAGGATTGCCATTTTAAGGAAAGAAAAACAAATAAATGAACGATAAGAATTTGAACAAAATGCTCTTTATTTGTCATAATGATTTTGAAATTTAAAGTGGCCCTACAAATGATCCGTTAGCCTTGGGCAGAGCTAAGGATTTTGAAAAAAAACAAAGGAAAACACAATTACTTTGACATAGGAAAAACTTCTGGAATCTCAACTGCTTCCCAATTTGTTAAGGCTGCTTCACACCGGTATATCAGATTTGATGCTCCTCCATCTTCAGTGTCATCTTCAACTGCACCAACTTGATCCCCATGGATAAATCCTGTGCTTAGGAAAACTTCTTGTATGCTCCGTATGCGGTCCTTTGCAGGGACCAGGACTCCTTCCTTAGTAGAAGGCTTGTACCCCAAACCTAAACAATCATTTTTCTCGCTGACATTGATGACTTGCCCCTAACCTGTAGGACCTCCACTTTCAACTGCTGACCTTGCACTATTCAAAGAGGCGAACGACAAACTGGTTTTTTCAATAGGATCCTTTACTTCTGCAAGTGTGGCATTGGATATTTCAAGTGCTTGGAAAGAGGTCTCTAAGGCATCTTCATCAGCCTCGATATAACGGAAAGAGGAGAGTTGACTAATGATAAAATCTTCTTCACCCAAGACAATGACGAGCTTGTCATCGACGACAAACTTCATTTTCTGATGCAAAGTAGAAGTCATTGCCCCAGTAGCATGTATCCACGGACGTCCCAAAAGGCAGCTATAAGTGGGATTTATGTCCATGACTTGGAAATTGATGGGGAATACATGCGGTCCGATTTGGATTGGTAGCTCTACCTCCCCAACTACTGTCCTCCGAGAACCATCAAATGCTTTTACCACAAGTGCACTAGGTTTCATTTCCGAACCATGGTAAGATAATTTAGCAAGCGCCCTCTTTGGTAGAACATTGAGGGACGATCCAGTGTCAACTAAGACCCTAGCCAGAGCATCTTCTTGGCACTTTATGGATACATGTAAGGCGCGGTTGTCATTCTTCCCTTCCTTGGGTAGCTCTTCATTACTGAAACTTAGAGTGTTGCAGGCTGTGATATTGGCGACCATCCTATCGAATTGGCCAACCGTTATATCTTGGGTAACATGAGCTTGAGCAAGCACTTTCAATAGAGCCTCCCTATGAGCTTGGGAATTCAGAAGCAAGGACAAGATAGATATTTTTGACGGTGTTTGATGTAACTGATCGACTATCTTATAGTCACTTTTCTTTATCATTTTTAGAAATTTAATCGCTTCACCTGATTGCATTGCCGGCTGTACCCCTCCATATTCTGGGGCAGGATTTGCAGTTGTAGCTTCCCTTGTTGGTTCTTGAGGGATTATATTAACACCGGAAGTATAAATCTGACCGCTGTGGGTCATTCTGCTCGTCCCTACGATGTTAATGATATTGGTGTCAACATTCTCCAAGATTTTCTCACCTTTAACATCTTTGGGTTCTTCATCTACCACTCCATCTACCACAGTTATGTCATATTTCCAAGGTACCGCATTGGTGCTTTCAAAGGGAAAGGGGGTAGGCATACAAACTACCACGGGTGATGGATGAACAACATCTTTTCTTTGATAAGTTATCTCAACAGGTTCTGGTAGATTGAAAAAGGGTTCAATGACTGAAATTTCCTCGTTTGTTGCAGGACCACAAACTTGTAAAACACCTTGATCCGTCAAGTTTTGAATATCAGTTCATACCACTTTACATCCCCTTGGATGAACGACACATTCTTCACAGTTGTCGTGACATGTATCAATCAAACTAGCTCCCACCAATCTTGCATGGAGTGCTAGCAACGGAGTTTTAACATCTTCAACATTTTTGATTATACAAACATCAAAAGTATCCTCAATGGCATTAACATCACCATGCGCCGACAGAGGGTTACTTTTTACGTTGGGTCCAACATCTCGGAATGAAAGGATCTTCTTCTCAACCAGCTCTCGCACAATATGCTTCAAAGCATAACATCCCTCTAGATCATGCCCAGGGACACCCTCATGGAAATGAAAATGGGCATCTTAATTGTAGCATGGAGGTAAGGGATTTGGTGGAGGACCCAAAGGTCTGGGAGTCACCAACCCTTTCAGCAGTAACGATGGGTATAACTCAGTGTACGTCATATGGATTGAAGCGAAAGGAGGTCTACCTCTTTGTACCCTATTTTGATTTGGAAGATTTTGTGGACGTGGAGCCTGTGCTCTCGGATGTTGATAAGCGGGTGGCATGGGTGCTTGCTGGTATACTGGTGCTTGTTGAATAGGTTGATAGACAGAAGCTTGTGATTGGTTGAAATTTGGTGTGACTGCTGCCACATACGATTGTTGAATATACTGCACTGGATAAGTTGGTTGTTGCTGAGCAAATTGATGTTGCTTCATCCATGAATGACTCCTTCTTTGACTGGTTGAAACTGCATTTGTTTCACCCTCTTTCTTCCTTTGGAAACTTCCCGGAAACTTTTTGACATTATTACCAGATGTTTCAGAGGTGGTTATCATTTTTCCATTATTCAATCCAAGCTCGACCTTTATGCCCACGGCAACCAAGTCAGAGAAGCTTGCCGATACACTACTCACCATCCTTTCATAGAACATAGGTTTTACCGTATCCATGAACCAATCTGCCAACTCTTTCTCAACAAGGGGTGGTTCGACTTGCGAGGCCACTTCCCTCCATCGTTGTGCATATTCCTTAAAAGACTCGTTATCTTTCTGGGACATGCTGAGCAATTGCCTCCTATATGGGGCCATATCCATGTTATAGTTATAATGTTGGATGAAAGCATCAGATAATTCTTGGAAACAACGAATTCTACTTTGATCAAGGCTTAAGTACCACTTAGAGGGAGCACCCCTCAAGCTGTCTTGGAAGCAATGTATCATAAGTTTATCGTCCTCTACGTGCGCAGCCATTTTTCGATAGTACATAATAAGGTGACTTTTAGGACATGAGTGGCCCTCATACCTATCGAAATATGGGGTCTTGAATTTCGCAAGAATCACAAGACCTGACACTAAGCACATCTCCCTAGCAGCAACACCAAAGACTTGGTCACCTTCTATAGCCCTTAACCTTTTCTCAAGAATTTGGAAATTCTCTCTCATTCCTCTTATGTCTTCATTCCTTTCATAATCTTCGTCCGAAAAATCCGGAGCATGTTGTTGATCTTCAAAATAAGGTTGCACGTGTGCATGGAGAAGGGGTGGTGCGAACGTGTGGACCACGGGATGAGTTTCATTGATAGTTGGTAGAGGAACTGTTTGCTGAATGGATTGTGAAAAACTAGGGGCGCCTTCAACTAGAGGTGTGAAACCGGGAGGTAAACCATAGACTGGCCAAGTGGTCAGCACTGTCCTTGCAGGTTGGGGTTCAATCGTAGGACCGGTGATTTCTGAAACGACCGTCGTTTGGGTTTCCAACTTGGCCTTAATGACTTGTAGTATTTCCATGACTTGACCCATGTTTCCTCGTAGGTCTTCAAGTTCTGAGCTTACTCTCTCCAATTCCTATTCTTGATCTACCATTCTTTGACGAGCGCTGGCTCTGGTGTTGTAGTGGTGTTGAGGACTCAGTGTGGAACCGTGGAAGACACCAAAATGAGTTTTTTGTTTGAAGAATGACATGAGTGTATGTTATGGGTGCATTTTGTGCAAAGCTCTTAGTTATCTTTATTATTTATTCCAGCAATGTTAGAATATATTAAATAAGAATAACACATAATAATTGAGGCACAAAATGACAACTTCCATTAATCAAAATCAAATTTGAATACAAAAGGATTTAACTTCAAGTACAAATGATTCAAATACAAAAGATTTAAACACCAACAATTCAAATTCAAGTACAAGTAAACTTAAGCTCCGTCTCAGCTCTTATGATCGTAGCAAGATCTGTGGTGAGTTCCTTCATCATTTTCTTGCAAAACTTGACGAAATTGAAAACTTGAGGAGGCGTGTTTTCTGGACACATACACCAATCCGCTTCCTGGAGTTTTTCTGGGAGTTCCAGCATGTTGAGATTAACAAATCTAGCTAAGTTGCGGAACTTGCCATTCCATTCAACATAGAGCTCTTGGAGTTCCTTGATGACCTGTTGATCTTCATCTAAGGTTGCTATAGCCTCTCTATACAACCTTTTCCAATACACACAATCATTCTTTAGGAGCAAGTAGGCTGCATCACCTTCTTGGCTCTCCAAAACTGCAAACCTCCTATTAGCTTCTTCCAACTGGTACTTGAGATGGTGACAGTTTCTTTCAGCTTCTTCCTTTTGGAGTATCTCGCGAGACAACTTTTCCTTGCATTTCTTCAGAGTGTCCCTCAGTTCACGGATTTGTGCCTCAAAGTCGAGCTTAATTTCTTTCTTATCCATAAGAGATTTATCCAACATTCTCCCTAACTCACAGATTCTATATTCATCTTTCTTGAGCTCTTCCTTCCTGGTTCGGATCACTGATGTGGAACCTATAGGGATATAATCAAGATCTTCCTTCTGGTCTTCCAATAGCCTGGCTCTCTTGTTACCATCCTCAAGTTCCTGGGCTTTCCCCTTACGTTCCTCCTTCAAATTCTGATTTTCCAAGGTAACTCGGTTCATCTGAATCCGTAACTAAGTATTCTCCAATTCGAGCTCCTTAACCTTAGTAGTTAGTTTCTCCATGTCCTCAGGGAGTATAGGCTCGGGCTCAGGAGTTTCGGGAAAAGTTAAAGCCTTTAAGATAAATGGAAAATGGATTTCCCCAACTCTTTCTTTCACCCATCGAGTGTAAGGTTCTTTGGCGAGAAGGTTTCTTTTTCCAAACTCTTTACCCTTCCTAACAACCTTTAACCAAGCCTTTCGTATCGCTTTTACATCAGGATTACTTGCTTGGATGTCAAAGAGCACAAATGGCTGTAAGTCCTTTACGTCAAGAGGATCATCCATGGAGTAGTCGTGTTGCATTCGAGATAACATAGGGTTATAATTGATGCAACCCTTAGTACCCAACAACGGTACATTAGGAAATTCCCCACAGCTGACTATAATGTCCGGGGTTTCCCACTCTCGGATATACCATCGGATGGAACTTGCAGTGAGAGACGCTAATCTTTGAGGAGATTTAAGTTCCTTTGCCACAAAAGGGCCTTTTTCGGGCATATGTTGCATGAACCAAGTATAAAGCAAATGAGCACAACACAACAAAGTTCCACCCCTCTTTTCATGTCGAGCGTGAAGGGCATGGTAAATGTCAGCTAAGAGAAATGGTACGGGATTGCTAGAGAGAAAGACTTCTATGGCTACCTGATCCACAAATTTTTCAACGTTTGGGAAGAGCACAATCCCATGGATCAATAAAGCCAACACAACATAGAATGCATTCTAATTTCCTTTTTTCTTGAACTTCAGAGCTAAATCTTCCAAGAACATCATGGCAAAACCTTCGCAACCTCCTTTCTCAACCCAATTGTCTAGAACAGTCGGGACATTGATACTTAGGGCTAAAGTTATCTTCTTTGGGCCCGCTTCCTCTTCGAGCTTTGGAAATGGATTGAATTCTTTCAATTTGAGACCCACGATTCTCTCAACTTCTTCCAAAGTAGAAGCTAGTTAGAAATCAGCGAATGTGAAACAACGTAGAGGTGGATCATAATATTGTGCCAAAGAGCTGATAATCCCATAGTCAACTTTCTTAGTCAGAAGGCTCAAAATTTTCCCATAGTATTTTCCGAAATCATCACGTTTACTGAGAGTCAAATCAGAGATCAAACCCTTCAGACTGTCAAGCTTAGGTTCCTTGTACTTAAGTGTGAAAGTGTTTCTCCTTGGAGTTGTCATTTTCAAGTTCTCAATTCCTGAAACAAATAAGAGACAATTAAGAGTTTGCTTTTTATGATGTTGATGCAATGTATGTGGATGAATGTGATGCATTTTTTTGTATAAGTTCAATAGGCTTAAGGCATAGATCAATCTGATTGCTTCATATAGAAAATGGTTCTCACCAGTTATGATCTAAGGTTTCAAAAAAGGTTCCTAGAGTCATGGATCCATTAGACTGTTTGCTACCTGCGGCAACTTACTTGTTGGGCATCAACTCCATCTAAAGAATCTACTCTAAGTGAGGTTCTCGCATCGATCCAACGAGAAATTCAACTGGCAGACCCATGGTACGCAACCATCTTTCCTAGTTGGACAAAGGATTAAGGTTCTACAAATGATTCTCAGAGTCATGGATCCTAAAGAAAATATTGAAGCTTACGGCAACTTACTTGCCGAGCAAGAACATCCTCTCAAGAATCTACTCTAAGTAAGGTTCTCGCACTCACCCAACGAGAAATTCATCTCGCGGACCCGCACTACTCAACCTCGTCCTATCTTATGTTTTTACTCGAGACTCGGGTAAAAAGTCTTTCCCACATGGTTTGCAATCAGAGTATCCCAGTACCAAAGCATAATGGAACCAATATAATAAATTTATATCAATATGACAATAAAGATAGCAAAAGCAAGAAAGAAAATCCACACAAGTAAACAAACAAAGGCACACAAACGACCTAACTAGGCTTGACTCACTTAGTGAATTGTTCCCCAGCAGAGTCGCCATCTGTCGCACCTCGAAAAATGAGAACACGACCTAGCGAAGCGCAATCTCACGCTCGCATGATGGACTAAACAGAGTCGCCACCGAACTTTATTTATTCCTAAAAAGGAAAGGGGAAATATGGATAAAACCCAAGAAAGAACGACAATGATTATGGTCGTCGCAACCAATATCAGGGTTCGGGAGTCGATTACGCAAGGGGAAGGCATTAGCACCCCTTACGTTCGTTGTAATCAACGGGAACCATTAGGTTAATTGTGTGCGTTATTGCTAGCTTAGAAATGTTAGGCTTCTCGAGTTATTAGGTGGAAAAGAAAGAAAGGGTGAGAGGAGAATATTTTTAGATTTTTACCGAAGGACTAAACCTAAGTTCTTTATTAGTGGGCCTGACAAGATTTCGCAATCTTGCTCCTACGTATCTCAATAGAGAACTCAAGGCTTACGTAGTTCTGGGTAGAAAACGTTTGTTTGTTGGTCGATTTTAGCGAAAGCTATATTGTATTAATCGACGAAAACATTGTTTTACCCAAAACAGATGAGGAGCGGACGTATACCACACATCAAATTGATTTACAAATCAACATTCAGAAAAACGTCACTTATCTCAACTCAACAATTATGGCCGAAGCATTGCTTTGCATCATCTCAAGACAAGATGTCTTTCGTTTATGAAAAGGGTTTTTTGATTAATCGCACGGCGGCGAAAAAGAGTTTGATTGGTTGGATGTATTTTTGGGCTTGAAAGACGAGTACTTATGACTTGCAAGCTCTTATAACTTGGGTCTAATACTCGGGACTACGTCTGGATATTTCACCCAGGTAATCTTTTTCTTCCAATTTTATTAAGAAAATGGTTTGAATATCTACAAGTGTTTTGGAGGGAAGACGAACACTTGTGGCTTACAAGCTCTTATGACTTGGGCCTAGCATTCAGGACTACGACTGGATTTTCCATCCAGGTAATCCTTTTCTTCCAACTTACTTATGAAAATGATTTGAATCTTTACAAGTGTTTTGGAGGGAAGACGAACACTTATGGCTTACAAGCTCTTACAACTTGGGCCTAATATTCGGGATTACGACGGGATATTCCATCCAGGGTAATCTTTTTTCTTCAGATTTTATTGAGAAAAATACGTTTGAATATTTACAAATATTTTGAAGAGAAGACGAATACATAGGGCTTACAAGCTCTTACAACTTAGGCCTAATATTCGGGACTATGACTGGATATTCCATCCAGGATAATCTTTTTCTTCAAATTTTATTGAAAAATCCGTTTGAATAAAAAAGGATTAATGTGAAGCTTTGAGATGTTTGAAAATTAAGTTGATATTGCTTAAGAGCTCATTGAGAATAATGCCCAAGAGTAAGCCATGGAACTGGATGCCCACCGAAATCGGGAGCAAACTGAATTTAGCTTTAAGCTATCTTAGAGTGGATTCATGTAAGAATCACTCTATAAGAAGCCGAGCAATCGAATATATGCACCTCAAGCGATTTTCGAAAGCCAAATTGTATTTTAACTTCCTAAATCGCAATGCAATGCGATTAATGCAACAATTAACTTAATAATCTACTTAGCCATTAAAATCTATTAATCAATTAATCTATAATCAAACAAATCCAAATAATGAACAAATAACTAGCTACTAATTTAAATGTATAAATGAAATGTGGATGTAAATTAGCAAAAGGGTTTGAAAAGGCCCAAGGCCCGCTTCCTAGAAAAACCTAATATATATATATATATATATATATATATATATATATATATATATATATATATATATATATATATATATATATATATATATATAATATATATATATATTATATATATATATATATATATATATATATATATATATATATATATAAATTAAATAAAAATAAAAAAGGGAAATAGCGGATAACGACACTTCTTTGAAGAGGAAGGATTGGATTTCAAATTTCAAAAGGGGTCCACTCGTATTGAGACACGTGGCCAGGGGATAAACATAAAACAAAACCAATCTTTTTCTTTCACTACCTCACGTGAAAGCAACAGAACGAAGTTCCTTTTAGGCAAAAACCCACCATCACCAACAACAGCACAAGAAAAGCACTTTAATCATGATAATCAGTAACAACTTTAAACCGATCGAGTGGAACCTTCACAGTCTGAGTTAACTCATTCATGATCCCAGGTTGAAACCTACGTTTCCTTGCCCAATCTTGCAAAAACTCGCCGGAAATCAACCCAATACCGCTAGAGAAGTGGCGACCGGAGTATCGTCGGGAGGCCTCTATCGCCGTCATGGTGGATAAACCTTCGCCACGAAGCAAATGTTATACGCCGCGCATGACTAGCAAAGTCAACAATAAGAAACTGCTAAATCTCTTGTCGGGATTTCTCCTCGCCGATCTCGACGGCGGCGTGTTCGAGAAGCGTGGCGTTTAACGGTAGCAAATCTCGAATGAGCAGACGCGTTTCGAGCTCGACAGAGATTACACCTCTACGAAGAATGGAGCGTGAGGTTAACGCGGCAATGAAAGCGAGAAAAAGGAGAAGAACGAAAAGAGGATGAACGGTGTGGTTCAAGGTTGCTTATGTTATGGCTTCTTTGAGACGCTTCTCTGAACCTATGTTGAAGTATTTTTTTTTTCCTTATGATTGGTAACGGTAAACGGAAATGTTCGCTGCTTATTTTGGTTGCGTCTTCGTATGCTTGTGCGAATTTTGGCCTGTTGGTTGTTTTGTTTGAGATTTGAGATGACCGGATAAGGATTAGAGAGTGTGGTGGGAGAAGCGTTTCGATGCATTTACTGAGAGGCTCGTGTTCTTCTCAATTGACCATGGCAATGCACTTCCAATTTGTTGAAGATGGTATCCAAAGCAAAATCGTGATGACGATAATGGAGTTTCAATTCGAATCGGCTTGTGATATTTTGTTCGTTGAGAACGTGTGGGTGTATGAATCGAAAGTGGGAGAGAGGCGTGGATGTGGGCGTTTTGGTGGGATGTGGTTGTGAGAGGTTTAAGCTCTTATGGTTTAGTGTGAGATGAAGGAAAGAGATGAAGTAGTTGGTGTTACTGTGTTCGTTTTGTATAAAAACTGGTATGTGAGAGGTTGGTGTGGTGTTGATTTGTGCTCATGTGTTGTTATGTGCAAGAAAAAAAAGCATACATTAGGGTGTTTGGAAATGCCCTGTCTTAACACAAATGAAAAGTTGAAAGGGAGTATAAAAAAAGAGAGTGAATAGAGATAATACCTTGTTGTTGTGTGAAGACCAAATCTGGAGTATAAATGAATACGGTTCTTGTTTTCTCACAGGAGGGAGTCCGAATTCCTTAGAAAAAACAATAAGTAAAAAATGGTTTTTTTTAATCTCCCCTCTCCACTGTTTGAGAAAAAGCCACATATATCATGGATCCCCCTATTGTGTTGTCGTCCCTCTCTCTATGAATTGGAAGAGTCCTTTTAAAAATTTAATTTTTTTATTCTTATTTTGAAAACAAGTCAATAGCACCTTTTTTTGATTCCTGATCACAAGGTCCCAAATCTCTTCTTGGGTCACATAAACTTCCAATTTTATGGACTGATTTTCTCTATCTCCCAAAAGCAAGGTGTCGTGTATAGTATTTTTGTATGCCTCATCCCTCTTTTTACACAATACAAAGTACATCATATTATTAATATAATTTTTTACAATGGCACAAATGTCCTTAATATGATTTGGATTTAGAAACATTTCCCCTTTTTAAAAAAAAAACAAATAAATGCAATAAAGTTAAACAAATAAAATTAAATAAAAATGGCAAAAGGATTAACCCTATTTGTTTTTTTTCTAAACATTTTGATAAAGAAAGAAATAAATCGGCTCAAAAATGAATAAAATTTGAGCGCGAAAATGCCTGAAAAAAATAAAATGAATGCACCAAAATGATCAGTGTGAAATAAACTTATTGGAAAAATACAGCGTTTCTTTTAATTTTGAAATAAATTCTGACAGGTTAGAAAGGCTCAGGCGAGTCAAAAGGTGACCGAAAAATTAGCCAAAAAATAAATTGAGCACGCCAGATTAAACTACGAGAAACGTAGATTAATAAAACTGATGTCTGCAAGCCTTATTTGGAAAAAATTTCTTCTATTGTTTTGACGAATCTTTGTCAATTAATTCAACCGGTTTTCCTGTAAATCAAAAAAAATTATTTCTACTGATATTCTAGGCACTATGCGGTATGGAATGCATGGTATGCTATCCAGAGATGCAATAGCTAATATGAATGTATTGAATCAACGATTCAGGGTCAAAATTGGGGTGTAACACTCTTCAACAAGTTTTAGCATTCTAAAGGCATGAGGCCTAGTTGCTCTTGAACCCCATTAAGCATAGGTGAGGTCCTAATTCTAAGTCCTTTCTCCTTTTTGCATTGGGTTCACACAAACAATCACAAAACAAACACAAAACAACAATATATTTATATACAATGATAAGCTCAAATGAGCAAAAGGAAAATTGCATAAACATAAACATGAGCTCAAATGAGCAAAGGGAAAATACAATATGAATAAATGATCAAGAAATTAAATTGCATTAAAGTAAATTGCAAGAATTAAATGCTTGAATTAAAAGTTAGTAATTAGTAGTTAGTGTTAGTGTGCCATAAGGCAACTTAGCGCTATGTTAAGCAATCGTAAGTGGACTAATGTAGTAGTCACACCTATCTGAGGCCGGTCAATAAAACTATAGGCAAATAAACACAAGTTAGAGATCATGACTAGTAAGCCAAGCTCCTACAACTTGCCATGCCAAAAGAAAAGAAGAATGACCTTGTATGGATTTTAGGTTTTTTTGCTTGACCAAGAGGCAACCTATCTTAGACACAAAGCAATTCACTTGATCTTTGATCAAGTTGAATTTGATTTGGATCAAAGAAGGTTAAGCCTCTCATATGTCAAGGTTAACCACAAATCATTAACTCATTGGTCAAAAGAAAAAGAAGAAGAAAGGAAATGAAGATGAAATGTACAAAATGAAAATTCAAATGACATAACCAAAACACAATGATCAAATATGAATGGAATCAACATTAATTAATGGTAAACAGAAGTGAAATGAAGATTAGAAGTCAAGAAAGGTCAAACATATTTTTGGTATTTTTTGGAATTAAAATAATACATAAAATAAAATGAACAAAGTAAGGTCAAACTTCAAATCCAATTCAAATCAACTTGAATAAGTCCAATTGGGTCATCATAAGTCTAAATGGTCAAACAAGGTTTGACAAATTTTCTCAACATTTTTTGAAAACAGAAACTATTTTTAAATAATTAAAAATGAAGAAAAATAACACAAAATGAACTAAAATCTCAAATAAATCTCAAATCAATTAAGAAATTGATGAGAATATTTTTCATAGACTTATCATCATCATCCATATGTGTTAAGAAATTATTTTTGGCATTTTTGAATATCAAAAGATATTTTAAATGAATTTAAAACTATCAAAAGTAAAATAATTCACAAAAAAATTAAATGGAATCACAAAAATAATTAAAAACCAGATTATCAAACTAGATTTTAAAAGAAATTTTTTGCAATTGGTCCCATATTTTTGTGATTTCAAATAAAAGAGTTATGAATTTTTGAAAATAAAAGGAATTAAAGAAAATAAAATAGAAATTGAAAAAATATGGAAAATCAGGAAGCGTTGGATCCACATTCATTAATTGACGTGGACAACCCAAAGGCCATGAGGCGTGCGCGCATGGTGATCATTAGTCAACAGCATCACACCACGAATTAAAAGAAGTCAACTAAAAGCATGGCCAAGATTAGATCACTTAATCACCATCCAATGGCTCGGAGTGGTTCCACGTGGGGACGGTGGTGGAAACCACCATCTTCTCCGGTGAGCAAACGGATTCCGGCCACTAGTTGTAGGTTTTGCAACCTCAACCAAACTACACGAGCCTTATACCAAATTAAAGCTGGGGTGATGTACATCACCCCTGTAACCTTGGATTGTTCTCAAGATCTCTATGGAAGGAGAAATCTGAGATGGAAAATCCAGGTGTTCAATCTGAAATGCATCAATTCACAAAATTAAAGCCACCATTGGCTTGCCTCTCACACGAGGACTTCAGAGAACCAAACAAACACAAGCAAATCACATCATATAAGGAGATTCAGATCAAAACAGTTGAGATGTAAACCTTTGAAGTGCAACTTTGATGAGTACGATCCAACCAAATTCTTGCTTGCAGCTTGTTCTTGAAGTATGGTATGAGTGCAAGGCTAAGGAATAAGTGTTGAAGATCAACTGATTTTGTTGAAATTCAAACTTGAAAAGAGAAATGAAAATTCAGAATTCTTTGGAGTGAGGTTGGGATTCAATTTCTGTAGAGCTTCAGGTTGATTCCAGGATGAGATTTGAATGAAGTGAGCATGCTATTTATAGATGGAATGCAAGGCAATGAGGTGAAGAATCCGTGAGCATGAATCTTTGGGTCCTCCATGCATGGGCCTGTACAGGCGCATGTGAGGCCCAAAAGCAAATGGAAATGAATGTTGAGCTCAATTGAAGCAAGTTTGGACGTGCAATTTGAAGGGTGATTTCTTGTGTATGAAGATTTCATGTGAAATGCATAAATGGTCACAAATGTTCCCCTCTTCGAAAGTCCCATATGGAAAATCCAAATATAGGAATGTGAGTAATGGTTGGAAAGGTATTGACATAAGAAACAAAAGCTATGTTGGACAAAAATTCATTTGGAGTTTGGAAAATCGTGAAAACTGGTCATGAAGTTTGATGTACAAAACATGTCTTTGAAAAATTTGCCAAAAGTGACCAACTTCAAGCCCTTCTGTTTCAATGATGCAAGCCTCAAGTGGAAAAACCTCCAACATAAAAGTTGTATATCTATTCAATATGATCAATTTGGAATTAAATTTTGCATCATTTGGATTTTTTATGAGAAATTTATGGGCACTTGAAGTTGCACTTTTTCAAGATTCAATGGCTTTGGTCCAAAGTGACCTATAATGTTTTGTATTATCACATGTGTTTCTTTTAGGATTATGAAATTTTTTCCAACATAAAATTTTAAGTATACATCTTAAGATTTAAAATTAAATTGGTCTCACATAAAAATTATAAAAAATGAAGGAGTTAGGTCCTTGGGAAGTTGACCTAAAATTAGGGTTTCAGTCAAAATGACCTATAATGTTTTGAAATGGATGATGACCTTCCAAGTTTCAAATGGATTTTTGATGAACATGAAAGTTGCTCATATTGTTCTTAAGAGAGTTGTTTCTCTTTGGGTCATCCTCATTTGACAAACACATCAAAAGTTAGGTCTCAGTGGATTTCAATTTGGTCAGATGACTTAACTGGTCAACTTCTCAAGTCCAAGCTTCAAATCTTGATGAATGAATGATTGAGGATACTCACATAGGCTCATATATGAATAAAATGATGAATTAAAGAACTTCCCTTGATTGCATTTGATCATAGGTTGAGGTTGCTTCATGAGCAAGGCACAATCAATGCATTGTTGAATTAGGGTTTCCTTGGGAAACAATCCTCAAGCCCTGTGGTTTTTCTTGATCAAAATGGAAAATTAAGGTACTTGGGAGACATATATGATGATTTAGAGCTTTGGGAACCATTTTTATGCTTGCTTTCATCTTCATCTGGCCATTTCATTTAGCATAGGAGCCTCCTAGGAGCCTTGGATCACATGACTGCTTGTGCGTTTGGTTAGTAATCAAAATAAGAAAAGCAATAATATACAATTCAAGCATGCTTGGTGGTATCAAACCAACTTACACAAGTCCCAACCCAAGGGTTAAGGAGCCACACATGCGATGATCCTTGAAGCAATGCAATGAGCAATAATATGATGCCATGAGGGATCTTATGGTCAAAATTAGGGTCTTACAGCAGGCTACTATTGGCTGACAATGGAGTCTGATTGCTGCAAATATGTGAAGAAATGCCACAAGTGTCAGATTTATGCGGATAAGATTCATATTCCCCCTACACTTCTGAATGTTATTTCCTCACCATGGCCTTACTCCATGTGGGGAATTGACATGATTGGCATGATTGAACCAAAGGCGTCAAACGGTCATCGTTTTATTCTCGTAGCTATTGATTACTTCACCAAGTGGTTTGAAGCGGCATCTTATGCAAATGTGAGCAGATAGGTAGTTGTGAAGTTTATCAAGAATCAACTCATATGCCGATATGGTGTGCTAGACAAGATCATTACTGATAATGGATCTAACTTGAACAACAAGATGATGAAAGAGTTGTGTAGCGAGTTCAAGATTACACATCATAATTCTTCTCCCTATAGACCCAAGATGAATGGGGTTGTTGAAGCTGCTAACAAGAACATCAAGAAGATTATTCAGAAGATGGTTGTTACGTACAAAGATTGGCATGAGATGCTGCCATTTGCTTTACATGGTTATCGTACATTTGTCCGCACTTCAACAGGGGAAACCCCTTTCTCTCTTGTATATGGCATGGAGGTCGTGCTCCCCGTGGAGGTTAAGATTCCATCAAGCCTCGTGTATTCCGAGAAGATGACCTCATGCTCAAGAAAGTCTTGTCTTTCGTGCCCGATTCCAGGGACAAGTGGACTCCAAACTATGAAGGTCCATACGTTGTTAAGAGAGCCTTTTCAGGTGGTGCTTTATTGCTTACAACTATGAATGGGGAGGATTTCACTCGTCCTGTGAATTCAGATGCAGTCAAGAAATACTTCGCCTAAAATAAAAAGAGAATAGCTCGCTAAGTTGAAAACCCGAAAGGATGACTTAGGCAAAAATGAGCGTCTCGGTGGATTGAAAACCCGAAAGGACAGTCCAGGCAAAAGTTAGAGACATAATATATATATATATATATATATATATATATATATATATATATATATATATATATATATATATATATATATATATATATATATATATATATATATATATATATATATATATATATATATATATACATATATATCCCTCTTGATTGAGTACCTCACCCTGGGGCAATCTAGGCAAAAATTAGGGATTTTGGCAAGTAACTGCATCCTGACAAGACTTTGTTCTACAACCGTCTTCTGTCAAAGATTCTCGCCCAGTCATCGTCAACCAAAGCGTAAAATACATTGGATTCAGAGTTGGTGGAGAAATGGTCATTATGTTCAATGTAGCCCTTTTTCCAATATATATCACCATTTTCAAATTTGTAAAGATCCATGGAGTCTCGCCATTTGCGGACTACCATTCTATCAAATAAGTTTGAGCCTTTATCCAATTCTTTGCACTCTTATTTGTTTCTGTTTAACAAATGTTTGCATGTTTTAATTAATAAATATCATTGTTTTAAACAAATAAAGTTTTATAAACTGTTTTAAACAAAGTGAACATTCACAATGACCGAAAAGATAGTTGGAACGTCTTCAGTGCTCTCCCAAGGATAGTACGATTTCCAAAAGGGTAAGACATTTGTTCATATTCTGGCATCTTTATATCCTCTTCATCAGTTTTTGGTTGTTTCCTCAGCCAGAAGTTGTATAGAGCAGTTGGTGAAGGGCGTGTTTCCCTTTTCATCCCCAGCATGGCACGTGTTGATGAAGGATTCATTTCCGATTCCTTCAGCCAAGGTATCTCCTTTGAGAATATTGGCAGTTTATCCCTAGTAGGGTTGCTTACAGTCCATCCCCAGTGGAGTTGCCTAATCCGAGCTTGATAATTTGTACCCCCTTTGTGGTTGAAGATCTCTTTCAGTATTGGACGGTGATGAGAAAGATGTGTTATTTCCTTCCCCAGCAGAGCAATTGTTCTTTCTCCCCTTAGCGGAGATGTCTCTCCAGCAGTTAGAAGGGAGTGTTTTGATTGATGCATATCTATTTCGTGGTTGTTCCCCACGGAGTTTCACATCATTCCTTGATAAATTCCCCAGTAAAGTTTCTTCTGCGATAGTTCTTATTGATATCCAGTCACCTATTCCCGAGAATTGTTGGAAAATCCCCGGCAGTTGGAAGCTGTGACTTTGCTTATCCCCAGCGGTGATTGGTGTCTCCTGGTATTAGGTCATCCCCAGCAGAACTGATTTCTCCTGTGGGCCTGGCCTTTCTATTTTGAGATGTTATGTCGGATGTCCATTCGTGGCTCTCGAACCTGTTTGTGTTAGATATGTTTGTCTGTCAGCATTAATCATACAAAAATCACGCATATACATGCACAATTATAGCATTCAGATATTCATGTTGCATACTTTGCCATATATCTTTGCTTGTTATCTCCTGCTATTGGTGAAATGTTCTTCCCCAAGCAGATGTTTGTGTCTGATCTCTCCATTTAGAGTCAGCCTCATAGGCAGAAAGTGTCTATCTTTCCTTCTTTATTCCCCACTGAGTTATATCCTCGTGGATGATTATTGCTTCAGTTTCCTCCCCAATTGTGTATCGGGATGGAATTACTCCCCTGAGTTTTATCCTCATCGGGTTGAGTCTTGTTAATTGTGTCTTTCTAGTTTGTTCCTAGATTGACTCCTTTCTTGTTATTCCCCTGCAGTTCCCTGTGGATCTGTTGTTCAATTGCTCAGTAACCAACTATTGTTCATCCTATCCCCAGCGGATTGTGTGGCCTTCTACCCAGTAACTGGTAGTTATAAGTCCTATTTCTGTGGTTTTCTACCCAGTAACCGGTAGATGTAATCCCCTCTTTGTTGGTTGTCTTTACCCAGTAACCGGTATTGATATTCCTTCATTTTTTAGTATACCACCCAGTAACCGGTGATATATCTCTGGGATAATTGCTCTTATCAAGCAATTCATCCCCTGCCGAGTCATCTTTCATTTACCCTTGTTTGGTAATGATTGTTTCTCCTTTTGATTGGTCATCATTTTATACCCAGTACCGGTATCCCGATGTCCTCTCTTGTTTGGTCGATTTATCCTTTATTAACCCAGTAACCGGTTGTGGATAATCTTCCATGCGAGTATGTTACCTACGTTATGACGGTAATAGATAATATATCTCATGCGCTCTTCAGTCGAAGTCTTTTTCTTCCCCAGTTGAGTAAGATTCGTATTTCCTTGTGGAATCGAATGCCCGTCTTGTAAGTCGAGTTTGCTTTTTTCATCCCTCCTTTCGGATGATGAGTGTCTTGGATTTTTTTCAATTCACACCTGGTTGGTCACCTATTATATGCCCAGTAACCGGTATCACTGGTGTTCCCTCCTTCTGCTCCCTATTATGACTTTTTGTCCCCTGTGGAGTCAGATTTTCTTGAGTTGAGATGTGCCTTTTGGGTCCTCCTCAGATGTTTCAGATGATTAATACCTTTCACCCTTATACCGGTCTTAGATATTCTTTCTCCCTGAGCGTGTTGTCCTCTCACCCAGTAACCGGTGTTTTGATAACATGTCTCTCTGTGAGTTTATTACCCAGTAACCGATAATATCTCGTTGTTTCTTCCTCAGCTGGGTCCTTTATGGACGTCCCCGTCTGAGTCTGGATTTTTATCCGATGTACCCTTTGTGGATAGCTTCGCTGTATTGGCATATTCCCCAATACATGCATCCTTACGTCAACTCGAGTCTTTCCACCGATTTTTTTTCGTGGAATCCCTTCGTGTCTCCCAACAAGTTTTCAAGTCGTGACCTGCTCACGCATTTTTACTTTATTTCCCTAGAGTCTCTGTCTCCCTAGTAAGTGTGTTACTTCTAGGGTTTTTTTTCCAGTTTCTCCCGATTCCTTTTCCTATGTGGTAATTATTCACCATGAAGATTTTATTTTTGCATGCATACATTTGCATCATGAGGTCTCTTAGGGACCAAAATTCGTCTCCTTGTTATTATTTAAGCCCATTCTACCTCGTCGAGACGAAGATTTTAACCTTCATATCTCCAGTTAGAATGACCTTAAATAGGGGCATCTGTAAGACCCTAATTTTGACCCTAAGATCCCTCATGGCATCATATCATTTACTTAATGCATTGCCTCAAGGATCATAGCATGAGTGGCTCCTTAACCCTTGGGTGGGACTTGTGTGAGTGGTTTGAGACCACGAAGCATGCTTGTATTGTATATTATTGCTTTTCTTATTTTGATTACTAACCAAAAGCACAAAAATATGTCACTAACTTTTTTGTTTTGATGCTCAAGTGACCATGTGCTCCCTTTCTCCTATGATGCTCCTAAGCTCAATGAAAGGGCTAGATGAAGATGAGAAAAGGCATGACAATGGTCCACAAAGTTCCTAATCATCATATATGTCTCCCAAGTATCTCAATTTTCCAATTTGATCAAGATAACCCAAAGGGCTTGAGGATTGTTTCCCAAGGAAACCCTAATTCAACTGTGCATTGATTGTGCCTTGCTCATGAAGCAAACTCGACCTATGATCAAATTTAATCAAGGGAAGTTATTTAATTCATTATTTTATGCATATATGATCCTATGTGAGGCCCATCAATCATGCATTCATCAAGATTTGAAGTTTGACCTTGAGAAGTTGACTAGTCAAGTCATCTGACTAAACTGAGGATCACTGAGACACAACTTGTGATGTGTTTATCAAATTAAGATGACCCTAAGAGAAAAAATGTTCATAAGAACCATATAAACAACTTTCATGTTTATCAAAAATCCATTTGAAACTTGGAAGGTCATCATTCATTTCAAAACATTATAGGTCATTTGGACGGAAAGCCTAATTTTGGGTCAACTTCTCAAGGACCTAACTTCCTTATTTTTTATGATTTAGAGGTGAGACAAAATTCATTGGAAATATTAAGATGTATAATTCAAATGTTATGTTGGACAAAATTTCATAATCTTAAAAGAAATACATGTGATAATACAAAACATTATAGGTCACTTTGGACCTAAGTCATTGAATTTGAAAAATGTCCAACTTCAATTGCCCATAACTTTCTTATGAAAAATCCAAATGATGAAAACTTTTAGTCTAAATTGATCATCTTGAAAAAATATACAACTTTAATGTTTAAGGTTTTTCCATTTGAGGCTTGCATCATTGAAACAGAGGGTCTTGAAGATGCTTGTTTTTGGCAAAAAATTTCAAAGGAAACCTAGACATGTTTTGTACCCAAAACTTCACAGCCAGTTTTCATAAATTTCCAATTTCCAAATGGATTTTTTCCCAACATGACTTTTATTCCTTATTTCAAGGGATTTCCAACCATTACTAACATTAATTTTTTGGACTTTCCATGAGTGAGTTTCGAAGAGCTTAATATTTATGGTCATTTTTGCATTTCACTTTGAAACTTCATGTGCAAGCTTGTGCAGCCCCTTGTGCACGTCCAATTCACTTCCATGTGCATGGATTTGCATTCATTCTTGGGCCTCACATGCGCCTGTACATGCCCATACATGGAGGATCCAAATTTCGTGCACACGAGCCAAGCATTGCCTTGCACCCATTCCAGCTATAAGTAGAAGCTCATTCTCATTCAAATGGTAACCACAAGGAGATCTGAAGTGTTGCTGAATTGAAAACCAACCCCTCACTAAAGGAATTTTTCAGTTTTCATTTCCAATTTCAACCTTGAATTTCAACATCATTAGTTGATCTTCACAACTCAATTCCTTAACCTTGCATCACCATCACACTTCCAGAGCAAGATTGGATCAAGAGCTTGGACAATTCGTGCTGTTTGAAGCTCCATTTCAGAGGTATAACACCAAACTTTCTTGATCTGGATCTTGCAATATGATGTGAATTTCTTTGGTTTGTGTTGTTTTCTGAAGTCCTCATGCATGAGGCAGGCCAGTGGTGGTCTTAATTTTGCAAATCGTGCCATTTCAGTTCATGCACCATGATCTTCAAGCTCATGTTTCTCTCTAAATAGGAACTTTGAGGAGGATCCATGGTTACAGGGGTGATGTACATCACCTCAGCTTCATTTTGATACCTTCATTTTTCATTTTCATTAAACTTCATTTCCCTGCGCGTGATGGCTGTATCTGGTTAGATCGTCGGAGAAGATGGTGGTTTCCACCACCATCCCCATGTGGGAGCTTCATGGCCCTTGGATCTCACTGAAACGTTATAATCCTGGCCTTTCATTGTTTTGACTTCTTTTAAATCCAAGTGTAGCGCGTTTGACCAAGGCACATGGTGTGACCGCGCCTCTGAATCACATGATCATTGCCACGTCAATTAATGAGATGATCAGAGGGCGTTGGTTTTTTCTATTTTTCTTATTTCTGTTTTAATTTCATTTAATTCCTTTTATTTTCAAAAGTTCATAAATATTTTATTTGAAGTCACAAAAATATGAGACTAATGCCAAAAAAATTCTTGAAAAATCTAGTTTCATATTTTGATTTTTAATTATTTTTGTGACTTCATTTAAATTTTTTTGTGAATTATTTGGTTTCTAATAGTTTTAATTCATTTTAAAATACTTTTTGATATTTGAAAAATCCAAAAATATTTTCTTAACACATATGGATCATGATAAGTCAATGAAAAATAGTCTCATCAATTTCTTAATTGATTTGAGATTTATTGGAGATTTTAATTCATATTGTGTTATTTTTATTGTTTTTTAATTATTTCTAAATAGTTTCTGATTTCAAAAATTATTGAGAAAATTTGTCAAAGCTTGTTTGACCATGTTAGACCTATGAGAATTTAATTGGACTTGTTGAAGTTGATTTGAATTAAATTTGAGGTTTGACCATATTTTGTCCATTTTATTTTTGCATTTATTTTTAATTCAAAAATACCAAAAAAATATGTTTGACTTGTTCACTTGTAACCTTCATTTTTCTTCTGTTTAACATTGGTTGATGATGATTTGATTCACTTTTTGACCAATTGTATTTGATACTTGAATTCTCTTTCCATCCATTTCATCTTCATCCCATTTCTTTTTTTCCTTTTTGGCCAATGAGTTAATGTCTTATGGTTGATCTTGACAAATGAGATGTTTAACCTTCTTTGATCCAAATCAAACTCAACTTGATCCAAGATCAAGTGAGTTGCTTTGTGTCCAAGATAGGTTGCTTCTTGGTCAAGCAAAAAACCTAAAGTCCATACAAGGCCTTTCCTCTTTTCGTTTGGCATGGCAAGTTTTTGGAGCTTGACTTACTAGTCATGATCTCTAACTTGTGTTTATTTGCTTATACTTTTATTGACCGACCTCAGATAGGTGTGACTACTACATTAGTCCACTTACGATTGCTTAACATAGGGCTAAATTGTCTTATGACAAACTAACATAACCATACTAATTACTAAATTTAATTTGAGCATTTAATTTCTTGCAATTTACTTTAATGCAATTTACTTCTTGCTCATTTATTCATATTGCTTTTCATTTTGCTCACTTGAGCACATATTTTATGTTTATGCCATTTTCCTTTTTCTCATTTGAGCTCATTATTGTATATAAATATATTGTTGTCTTGTGTTGGTTTTGCTTTTGTTTTGTGTGAATCCAATGCAAAAAGGAGAAAGGACTTAGAATTAGGACTTACCCATGCTTAAAGGAGTTCAAGAGCAACTAGGCCTCATGCCTTTAGAATGCTAAATTTGTTGAAGAGCAACTAGGCCTTATGCCTTAAGAATGCTATATCTCAAAGTTAACTTCAAAGGACTTCCTTTCCAAAACCTATTCTTTGTACATTCCTCTTATTGTGTTATGAACTTTTTGATGTTTTCTCTTGTGTGATAGGGATTCCATCTTGAGATAGTAAGGAGGACCATTGTCATGAGTAGCCAAGTTAAGAGAGAGACAAGCCAAATGGAGATCCTAGGAGCTTGAATCTAAATTGTTTGATTGCTTGATTGTGTTTGCTAAGTCCAAAGGAAAGGAGCATCTTGAATCATCTCTATGATTTCAAGAAAAGGAACTCCAAGGGTTTTATCTCTTTCTCTTATCTTTGTATGCTTTAGGACTAGCCCTTCTCTTCTTCTCCTCACTCTAACCCAAACCAAAAATCTTTTCTTTAAACTTTGACATTGTTTTCAAATTAGAAACCTAGGCCTTATGCATTTGACTTTTCAAACTCATTTTCATTAATACTCATTGTGAATGAATCTTAATCCAACTTTGACCTCACTTTGTAAATAAATCTAACTTGTAAATACAACTCACTTCAAGTTGATTTTGTGGTTCCAATGGCCACCTTTGTTAAACCTTTTCATAAACATTAGTCATAGGTTTGAGTTATCATAGTGGTTGATGTAAATCTCACCTCATCCTTAGTGATTGGATTATAAGTCTTCCATACTTATTATAGGGTTAACCCCTCACTAGTATGTTGAAGCCTTCCTCACATGGTGGATTGTTGGTTTAGGTTGAGTTTTCTCCCTTTGATAACAAAAGACCTTAAGGCTTTTGATCAAATCAATTCACCAATCTTTTAGATTTTTACCCCGAACTACGAGGTTTTGATCCTACCTTTGTGATGGTACGTAGGCAATGGGTTCATCCATTCAAACAACAAAATTGTAAATATAATCTATTCTCTCCTCATCCCCCCGATCTTTTGCACATATTTTTACAAATACCAACTGTAGCACCTCAAATTTGCACCTCCCATTTTGTACATACATTTTCATATTAGGTCATTAACATAACATAGTCCACTGCATAACATTGCATTGTCATCAGACAAGATTAGGTCAAGATGATCAGGAGAATCAGTCAGTCAAGCAAGCAAGTCCATATCCTATTGAGGCAAAGCCCTATGATTGGTTTTATCAAGTTCATATGGCCTAGGGATCATTTTGAAGTGGTTTGGCCAAGGATTGGATGATCAAAGTTCATCAGTCAATGATCAATTCATCTAAAATCCTAGAAGGTCAACTGTGGTCAACTGTGCATGAATTCATGGATTTGAAGGTGGGAGATGGTTTGAAAGGCCTCATTCATGTCCATACAAGTCTCATTTGATATTTCAAAGATCAAGATTGAAGAATTTGAGGTCAGATGAAAAGTTTCCAAAAATAGTAAGTGACCTGTAATTTCAAACTGCCAAAAATGGAAAGTTCTTCTCCTCAAATTTACATCATCATACAAGCTTCAAATGAAATTTTGTCCAACATGAAAGTTGAAGATCTTGCTCTCACCTTTCCAAAAAGTCCAATAACATCCATTTCTCATGTGTGGTTGGCAAGTTATGATCAAATCATTGTCAAGAATTTTTGAACTTCAAAGTGGGATAACTTTCACACCATATGGCCAAATTGAGTGGGGTTTTTTGCTACAATCTCCATTTGACATGTTCTATCCAAATAATTCATCATATTTCATCAAAAGTCATCACATCAAAATGGCACTTTTTCACTTGCTTGAATTTAAAAGAGGTAGGAAAAAAAGTGACTTTTCAAACTATGCATTTGCCACACATAATTCCACTTGAATTTGGTCTTAAATGAAATTTGGAGTGTGTTTGGCAAGGGATTCGTGTACTGTAGCAAGGTTATCATGCACATGAGGTCACTTTGGCCATTTAACATGAAAATGCATTTCACCTAATTACCAAGGTTTTTGGCTAATTGAGATTAACAAAGTGATTAAACAGCTCATATAAATAACTAATCCTAACAGAATTTGGCATTAACAATCATTTCAAACAGATCTAGATCAAGAATTGCACAATTCTCTCAACTTTTGTTCTTCATTTTTCTGCAAAAATTGCCATAGAACTTGCTTGATTCTTCATTGATTCACCATCCACAAGCATATTGGAAGTGAATTGAAGCAAGGATTCATCACTGTTCAGCATAATCGTGGACTGTTGCTTCAAGGTTCATCCATGGCAGCTTGAATTTAGAGCAAGATTGAGCATAATTGAGCTTCGAAGTTCCTTCTATTCATCAACATAAGCGCCATAGAACTTCTGTTTCGTGCTTACAAGTGCTGAAAACATCAAATCCAAAGCTGTCATCAATTGGAGGTAAGATTTCGATCCTTATAATTGCTGAAATCATGATGTGCATTCTGTAGATCCTTGATTGTGGAGCATGTTGCACTTTGTAGTTTCAATTTTCATCAAGTATCGAGTGAGATATTGTGAATTTAAGATTGATGCTCAAATCTTATTCTGCTCGATTCGTGTTTAATAGTTTGAATTAGGACAAATCATTGTTGTATTGTTGATGTGCATGATGAGACGAACACAATGGTGTATTGGTTGTTAATTTCTGAGACAAAAGTTCATGATGATGATGAACTGGATGAAGAACACATGAAGCCCTAGCAATTTCGTTCCCAGAACTAGCGTAGATCTTTGTTCCCGTGTGTTTGCATGTAATTTCTGTTTATGAACCATGCGTCCAATTAGAACATGCCAGGTGTATTAGTGAAACGCGGCGTTTCACTCTAGCGCGCGCAGATTTGAATATGGACAAGGCTCGATTCCGAGCGAGGACACTTTCCTTTTGGCATTTGCATTATTTTTTCACATATACTTCACATGTGCATATCACTTGTTTCACCTTTTTTTTTATTTTTTTTCCATGTTAAATAAATCATAACTCATTCAATATTTGTCCAATTAATTTGAGGTTTTTTCCATGATGATCCTTGCCATGTCTAGTATTTTTTGATGATTTTTATGAAAATTGTGCACGTGTGGATTTCTATTTTGGCTAGGGTTTATGTGAACATGTCATTTGTTGCACCTTGCTTACTATTTTGATCATGAAATGATGATGCTTAATTGGAAATTCTTGAAATTTTGTGTGCATATTCTAGACACCTTGAGGAGCATTTTGGTATATGGTTTGTGATTTTTGCATTCCTGGATTGTGAGATATGCTTTGATCTTTGGAGGTGTGACAATTTGTGTCACACCATTTCATGTCCAACTTCTTGATTTTTGTTACCATGCCATATGAACATGAAATGAGCTGGATTTTTGCATGAGGATACTTATGAATGTTGAGAATGCTTGTGAATGTTTGTGGATTTTTTGAGTGCATTTCCAATTTGATTGAGATTTCCTCACCTGTTTGACCAATTGTGGACCTTTTGTGAGTCATGATTTTATTGGATTTGGGAAATTCTTGTGGTTTATTGGATGGACTTGAAATTTGGCATGTGTATTATAGACATCTTGAAGCTTGTCATGGCTTTGATTTGGTTCATTTATCTTATGCCAATTCTGTTTTATGCTTGCTTGAAGTTGAAGCATGATTTGGTGCCTTGTGTGAGCTTGTTTGAACTTGATGTGACTTGATGAATTTAATTTCCTTGCTTCCCTTGGTCCAAATGACTTGAAATTTGGTGTGTATGTCATGTTATGAATGCTGTTTGACCATGAATTTTTTGGTGATTTATTGAAATGTTTGTGAGTTGATTTGAATTGGATCTTTCTGTTTGGTCCTATGAGCTTCAAATTGCATGCTTTGTACTCTTTGCTTCATGAAATGATAATGGTTGATGATATGAACATGAGACCACTTGGATGTGATTCTTATTTGATTGATCTTGATTTTTGATAATTTTCATGATCTGTTTTGACTTTTTGCTCCCATTTTGACCCTAGGCCTTGTCCTAGTGGTTATGGATTAATGTTTGAGCTTTGTTTCAGGTCAAAGAGCACAATTGCTTATGCTTGATGATGTGCACTCAATTGGAGTTGGTTTATTGATTGTTTATGACTAACTTGGAGTTTGTTTTGTAGGTTTTGACACTTAAATTTGTGCCTTGTGGCTTGCACCTTTGTGCATTGATGCTTGTTATCTGTTTGTGTTGTGGACTTGTAATTTTCTGTTTGACTTGTGTTTGTCTGGTATACTGATTATGTTGGATTGATTTCAGGTACCTTAGTTGCTATAGTTCCTTTGTGAACTTGATTTTGCTTTGCTTGCTAGCTTGAGCATTAAGGTATAGTGATCTCTTCTCCATGTAGTCTGGAAGACCTGGCCTGTTACTTGGCCAGGCACCTGTCTGAAGTCCTCCTTAAGAGGCAATGTTTATGCTTGTTTATGTTTGTCCCTGTACATATCAAAGTCCTTTGATAAGGCAATTGGCAGATACGAGAGATGTGCAATCCATCTCCTGCTATTCTTGTTGAGTCATCCCTCTGCACCCAAGATCCTTGTACAGTTGTACAGTTGAGTCAGTGTCATAAGTGTAGAAGGGTTCCCACTTTCTGAACCCACACTTCTCATTGTCTGAAGCTCTCCCAGGCCAGGGATAAGAGCTGTGAAGTCTCATCTTCACTCACCTTTCATCAGCTTCACCCTAACTCTCAATGTTAGGGTTAAGAGCTAACATCACCCTGATACAGTTGGCTTGCTCTTGCAGCCCGACCTTTGTTTGAGCCCCACTTGGTGTGTATATAGTGTGTGCTATTTGTGATTGTTTGCTTTGTTATTGCTTGTGCTTTAGGATAGCTTGCTCCCTGTGCAAGTTAGGTAGCAACCTTGACTTAGGGATGATATGCATGATAACATCTAGGCTCGAGTTGTAGTCTCCCTAGTTGTGTCTCCCTTTGTTATCTGGTTAGGCTAGTCCTGTGTCCCTGCGTAGGGGAACTACGTCGCCCTGATCCTCATACCAGATGAGGTACGTAGGCAGGAGATGAGCTGATCTCTCCGGGCGCCCTTTTTGTTTTGCCTTTGTGTGTGTCAGGAGATGGATGTAAGCCCAGCGATTGGCATTCCGTATCCTCTTGTTGTGTGCTTGGAAGCTGATATAAGTCCAGTGATTGGCATTCGGGTTCCAGTGTGAGTGTGTTTGGTTCGGAAGCTGATATAAGTCCAGCGATTGGCATTCGAGTTCCATGTTTGCCTGTGTGTTTGGTGTGCGTTAGCCGAGCTACGAATGCTCTGATTCTTCTCAGTCCGAGAAGATACGTATGCATAGGATGCGATATCCTAGCGAGCATGTGTTTTTCCCAGTCCGAACTACTTCGACTCTGATGTCTATGCCTGATAGACTAAGTAGGCCCAGGATGCGATATCCTGCCGAGTCAGTTTCTTTTATTTTCCTGTGTCTCTTTCAGCCAGTGTGTGTTTTTTTGAGCAGTGTTTAGCAACCATTTTCCTTCCTTTTGTGCGTGGATCCCGTCGAGTACGACGGATGCGTAGGGGTGCTAATACCTTCCCTTCGCATAACCGACTCCCGATCCCATTCTCTTTGGTCGCGAGACCATGTCTTTTCCAGGTTTACTTCGAGCGTTTCCTTTCCCTCTTCTGGGATAAATAACGCACGGTGGCGGCTCTGTTGTTTTGTTTTCCCGCCGGTTTTTCGCGTAATGCGACACCAACCTACAACACATGTTTGCAAAAAGAGGTTCCCTTAGAGTACTAAGGATGTTTTGGGTGCGTAAAACCTTCCCATTTCATAACCAACCCCCTTACCTAGATCTCTGACATTTTTATTAGTTTTTGATTTGATAAAACTACTTACTTGGCTTTTGTTCTCTTTTTAGCCTTTCCTTTGGAAAAATAAAAGTGCGGTGGCGACTCGAATTGTATGTTTACTTTTGGTTTAGTCAACAAACCTAAAGGTAACGAATACCCCGCTACACTATCTAAAGCACAAATTTAAAATTTAGGAGTTGAAAAGATCTAACCAATGGATGCAATCCAACAGACAAGAATGTCATATAGAAACCCATTTTCCCTTGGACTTCAATCAAGCAATAATCAATAAGCAATGAGCAATATCCAGACATCATGAAGATCAAGGCATCAAATAAAGATAACCACATCCAAGCAAGCAATTTCAATAGCTAGCAGTCTTCATTGTCTTCCCATGTATCAGATGAAATATTCCTTGATCAACTCAGAGCAACGCATCAGACACAAGATCCAAATAACAATTAAGCACAAAGGCCGAGTAGCATATGAATTCAAACAAATCTCAAGGCTTGTATCAGATGAAGGCTCAGTTCACAATAGCTCAGTCTTAAGATGTTGGCATTGGCCAAGTCCTTTTTGCACATGGAATGTTGCCTAATCCTAAGTCCAATAGTTCAGATCAAGTTCAACAGTCCACCAGATATTTTTTAGGGTTTTTGTTATTATTAGGTATTTTAAGGTCCTAAGACCACAAGCAAAACCAAACCACACAAACAATATATATACAATCACAAAGTATGTCTCAAGTGAGCAAAGTGAAAATGACATAAGCATAAACAAGTTATATGAAATGTAAAATGGCAATGAATGATAAATGACTGAAATTTAAATTGCATAAAGTAAATGACTTGAAAGTAAAGCAATATTAACAAGAGTTGGTCAAATTTAGTCAGAAGTTAGTTAAGTGTTCGTGGTGATTTTTAATTGATTAATTCATTCTTTGGAGAACACTCAACCATTCATTCACAAGTATGAATCCTTAAACCAAGACATCTTCCATGAGAAGGGCTCCAACTTGGATAATTCAACAAGTATGCCACTAGCTCCCATGAAAGGAAAAAAGGTCAAGTCTCCACACAATGTCATGAAGAATGGGAGACTTACAATCTCACTTACTAGAATGTTATGCCTTGAGGGTCAAATTTAGCTCTTTGTTAAGCAATCGTAATTGGACTTATGTAGAAGTCACAACTATCTGAGGTCGGGCAATAAATATTTAGGTGTTAATGCATGTTAGAGATTTGGTATGAAAAACCAAACTCCTAAAACATACTACACACTAAAAGAAAAGATCAAGAGGGAGGGACTTATCTCAGTCATACTTGTATTGATTCATCTAGCACAAGGTCATTGATGAATCAATTAGCCTTTAGACATTAGAGATTTCATTGGTCAAATGAGGGAATAGGGTAGAATATGGATGAAGGTGAAGAAGATAGAAACACAAATTGATCATGGGAGGAATTTCATCAAATCAAAACCATTCATTCATTTTGGGAGATGAAATATATATTTCATCAATCCCCTAAATCCAATTGCTTTGATCCAACAAAAGTCAAATCAACCTTGACCAAGGCCCAAACAGAAAGTCAAACATCACAAGACCATAAAAATGGCTCAACAATATTTTTAAATATTTAATCAATTAAAAATCCATTTAAAAATGAATTAAAATGCATTTTAATTTGGTCAAAACCTAAAATCCCTTCAAAACACCAAATAAATGGCCAAGGGATTTATCCTAGGTCAAACAAGGTCAAAGGACATTAAACAAAAAAATTCACTATTTTTGAAAAGTCATAAGTATTTTTAAACAATTAAAAATATGCACAAAAACATTTAATTCATGAAAAATATCAAAATTAATCCAAAAAATAATTTAAATTCAGAATATGGAATAGGAAAATATTTAAAGATTTTTGGTGAAAGTCCCATATTTTTTGGATTAAAAATGAAATTTCTATGAATTAAATAAAATAGGAACAATTAAAAGAAAATCAGAAATTAAAATAAAAAGCAAAAAATCAAGGGTGATCAGATCTCCCTCATTAATTGAGGTGGCAGATCTGATGGCCACGCGCGTGCTATCCATCATGGTCTCTAGTCAACGCGTGGGAACTATGGTAATGCAAACCAAAGGCTGAGATTGGATCCTTGGACCAAGATCAGATGGATGAGAGAAAGCCAACTCACCACCAGAGCCCTAGCTTCGGTCATCTTCTCTAGTGGACCTCGTCGGACTGGTCTACCCTCAACTTAATAAAAAATGAAAAACAAGGACACTATTTCAAAGGAAAAATGCTCAGGAGCTCGAATCTGGCCTCAATTTTCTCCAATTCCAAGTATATTGAAAGATACAAGGACTTGAATTTTGAGGATCATGAACTAAGTTGCTTCGATTTGACCTCAAAGCAACTCAATCGTGTTGCCTACATTGGTAGGACTTCAGCCAACCAAAAATCAAAGAGAACAGTGAAGAATTGAGAGAGAATCGAAGAAATAAATTTTTCTGAAAAATCACCTTCGAGGAGCTTGAGTCTTGCTTGATCTTACTTCTAATTGGCCTTGGCTTGACTTCAGAAGCTGCAGGAAGTGAATTAGATCAAAGAATGGCTTGGATTCTTAGAGTTTCAACTTCAAAACATAAGTGAAATTGAAACTTGATTTTCAATTGAAAACCTTCAAGTTTATCCTCTAATGGTGAAGGGAAGGTTGCAGGAGCAAAGCTTGGGCAAGGTCTCCATAGTTCTGAGCATGAGGCAATGTATTTATAGGCTAGGCACCTGATTTCCACACACTTCCATTGAAATGTCAAAAATAGCAATTCTTGCTTGCATGCTTGCATGGGCGTGTGTAGGCCCAAGAAGTGATGTCAAAAGGTCCAAAGATGATCATGAGTGATGCTGAAAGTGTGACATGAAGCCATGCATTTAGAATTGAGAAGTGGTCATGATATTCATCCAAATGGAACCTTGAAGAAAAGCCATGCGCAAGTCATTCAAACCTAGGCCAAATGAAGTGATTCTGGACTTTTGGAAAGGTGAGATCAAGGGGAACAACTTTCACGTTGAACACTTTTCCATTTGAAGCATGTATCACGATGAATTTTAAGGTGGAAGTTTGGAAAATCAAACATAATTGAAATTTTTCTAAGTACCAAGTCAAATATTCACTTCTTCCACCTTGAGTAACTTTTTCTATGTGCTTCAAATGGAAAACATTCCTTCATAGAAGTTGTAGATATTTCAAAACTCTTCAATTCGGTCACAAATTTGACATCAGTTGGATTTGGCATAAAGTAACTATGCATTTTAGAAATTGAGGAAAATTGTTTGTTCAATGGTAATGGCCCAAATTGACCTATAATGTTTCCTCTTAGTACATTCCCTTTCAAGTTGAATTTGAAGTTTCTCAAAGAATAAAAGTTGGAGAAGACATCTTTTATTTGATCATGAAACTTGGATGGCCTTCATCTCATAAAAATTGAGCAAGTTATGGTCTTTGGAATTTGACCTTCTAACTAGGACACTGACAAAATGACATATAATCTTTCACCATAAAAAATGACTTTCCAAGTAAAACTAGCTATTGACCTCAACATGAAAGTTGTTTAGAATGTCATAAGGAGTAAAGTTTATCATGGAATCATTTTAATGTTACAAAACATGTAGGATATAGGGTCTACTGAACCCCAGTTTTGAAGAGTTGACTTTCTCTAGTTAACCACCATGAACGAACTTGCAAACTTGAAGTTCTCTTGATCTTTGGGACTCATGGAGGATCATATATGTATAAGATGATGTATAATGAAGTGTCCCTTGATATATTTGATTAAATGTTGAAGAAACTTATTGAGGAAGTTGTAAGACCCCAATTTTGACCCTAAGATCCCTCATGCAATTTCATCATAAGCATTAGCATTGGGATCATACCTTGGCATCCTCCTTACCCCTCCTTCATTGGGTTTGTTTTGGGAGAGATCACCAAGTACTTTGTGATTGTATCATACTTGTATTTTATCATTTTACTAACCAAAATACCAAAAATATGTCCTTGTATTTGCCTAACTCTTTTGTAGGTAGGGCATGATCACCATTGATTCATCAAGTTCATATCTAGGGTTTGAGACCCTCATGACAAAGAGAACAACCATGAATTGATCCAATAATGGTTATGAGCATCATATATGAGTCCCAATGATTCTTACATGTTATATTGATCAAGTTTTCTTCAAGAGTTTGAGGGTGATTTTCCTTGGAAACCCTAGTTTGACTGGGTATCTTGAGTAACTTCTCCAACAAGCTATATCACCAATTGATCAAAATTCTAAAGGGACACTTAAAAACTCATTATCTTATGCATGTATGATCTACCATGAGCCTATAAAGTCAAGAGAATTGAAGGTTAGCAAATTGGTCGATGGTGGTTGGCCAGATGAATTCATATGATCAAAACTGGGTCTCCCTAGACCCTATCTCCTACAACGTTCACCATATGAAAATGATTCCAAGAGAAACTTTACTCTAAATGACATTCCAAACAACTTTCATGTTGAGACCTAGATCTATTTTTGCTTGGAAAATCATTTTCTATCTTGAAACATTATAGGTCATTTTGTCTAAACCCTAATTTGAAAGTTAACTTCCCAATACCATAACATGCTCAACTTTTATGAGATTAAAGATTTCCAAGTTTCACAATCAAACTCAAGATGTCTACTTCAACTTTGATGTTGGGAGTGAGAGCTAATTCAACTTTTATAAGCATGTGATATGAGGCTACATTATAGGTCACTTTTGACCTATACCATTGAACAAGTGATTTTTCCAAACTTCAAAAATGCATAACTCTATCATTTCAAATCCAAATGACATGAAATTGGTGACCATTTTGAAGGTCTTTGAAAGAGCTACAAATGGAAAAGTGTTGAACATGAAAGTTGTTCCTCTTGATCTAACCTTTCCAAAAAGTCCAAGTTCATCCATTTTGGACAAGAATTGCTATGGCTGCGCATGGCATGAACATGGTATCATCATTTGGCAAAGATCAAACTTCAAATCTTCACACACACTTTCCTTGCAATCCAAGTTGATTCCAGACTCTCTCACACTCATTTGTGGACCTTAAGCAATGATCTCATGGGCCTGTACACACGCATGCACCCATGCATCATCAATTGCCAATTTTGGAAAGTGAATTTGAAGGTGCAAATATCATGAGCTGCAACTATAAATAGAGCCCCTTATGCTCAGAATTGAACATACATTCGCGCCAGCTTTGATCCTGAATCCCTAACCCTGCCATTTGAGAGGATAAACCTGAGAATTTCATCTTGAAATTGAGTTTGAATCTCACTGTTTTGAGATTCAAAACTCTAGGTATCCAAGACCTTTTGTGCATTTCATTCTACTTCTGCAAGCATTCTGAGTGAGATCAAGCAGGAGCCAAGGCAAGAACAGTTGAATCCATACCTACATTGAAGGTATTTTCCAGAAAATTTCATCTCTTTGATTCTCTCTCAATCTTGCTCAATTCTCTTGATTCTTTGGTTGTCTGAAGTCCTACCAATGTAGGCAAGAATATTGAGTTGCTTAGAGGCCAAATCGAAGCCACTCAGTTGACATATCTCAAATTTCAACTCCTCATATCTTTCTATATGTGAGGAGTTAGTTAAAATTGAGGTGATATTCGTGATCTACATCATTTTTCCTTTCAGATCATGTCCTCCTTTTTCATTTTTGATGAGGTGATGAACGGACTAGTCCGTCCAAGGTCGCCTGAGAAGACGACTGACGCTTTGCTCTGGCAATGATGTGGCATGGTCTTGATCCATTGGATTGATTTAAAATGTTAATCAGGGATGTTGCTTGTAATGACCAAGTGTGTGGCACGCTGACTAGCGTGTACGATGGAACGCGCGTTTCTCACCACTTGATCTTCCACCTCAATTAATGAGGCAGATCAAGTGGTCCACGTTTTTTTGATTTTCTCATTTTAATTTTTATTGCTTTATTTTCATTAATTCATATTAATTTTAATATTGATCAAAAAATATGAGAGTTTCACCAAATATTTTCAAATATTTTCCTCTTTCATATTCTGAATTAAAATTATTTTTTGGATCATTATTAATATTTTTCATGATTTAATGGATTTTTAATTTGTTTTTAATTGTTTAAAAATACTTTTAAGTCTTTAAAAAATATGAAAAAATTTCTCCAAGGTCCTTTGACCTTGTTTGACCTATGATAAATCTCATGGCCATTTATTTGGTGTTTTGATGAGGTTTTAGGAATTTGACAAACCATATTTAATTTAAATGCATTATTTTAGTATTTTTAATTGGAATAAATGCCAAATAATTTTGTTGACCAATTGTGATGACTTGTTTATGTTTGACTCTTGTTGTTGGGTCTTGATCAATGTTGATTTGACTTTGTCAAATTAATATCATTGGATTTAGGGGATTGATGGAATGTACATTCCATCTCCAAAAATGAATGACTGATATTAATTTGGTAAAAGTCCTCCTTTGATCAATTTGAGATTTCATTTATTCCCCTCCCACTTCATCTCATTCCCCTTCTTTATGCATTCATCTCATTTGGCCTATGATATCTCAAAGTCCTAAAGCTAGTTGATTAAAAAATTAACATGAGTATGGATGAGATTAGGCCACACCTTTTGCATATTCTTTTTGTGTGTGGTATGTTTCATGAGCATAGTTCATAATACTATGTCTCTAACATGCATTAACACCAAAATTCTATTGCCCGGACTCAAATAGTTGTGACTTCTACATAAGTCTAATTACGATTGCTTAACATAGCGCTAAATTTGTGACATAAAAGGCATAGCATTCTAGTTAGTGAGATGGTAAGTCTCCCCTCTTTCATGGTATTGTGTGAAAACTTGGCCTTTTTTCCTTCCTTTGGAACATGTCTTGGTTCAAGGATCCATGCTTGTGATAAGTGGGTTGAGTGTTCTCCAAAGAATGTCTAAGAATGAAAAACAAAACAATACTAATTTCTAACATATTAACTACTAACTTTTAATTTCAAGCCCATTACTTTAATGTCATTTAATTCTAACTTTTATACATTTGCCATTGTTCATATCATTCTAATTGTTTATGTTAATATAATTTTCACTTTGTCCATTTGGACCATATTGTGTGATATATTTTGTTTGTATATACTTTGTTTGTTTGTGTGGTCTTTGACCATTAATGTACATAATAACAACAAAACCCCTAAAAAAGCTTTTGTGTGGACTGTTGGCTTGATCTTAGACAAATGGACTTAGAACTTAGGTAACATTCCTATGCTAAAGGACTTGGCCAATGCCAACTTATTGAGAAACCAAGTGCTTGCAATTTGAAACTTCATCTGATACATCATTCAAGATCTCTTTAAGTTCATCTGCAACATGATCATTGTGAAGCTGTTATTTTGAACCTATGACTTATGAAATTCATCTATTACATGGGCTACCTTGAAGAAGATCATGGAATGGATAAGCTTGGATGTGGCTATCTTTATTTGATGCCTTGCTCTTCAAGATAATATAATTGTGCATTTGTGTGTTGCTTGATTCTAAAATTCCAAGGGAATTCAGGGTTTCTATTGACATTCTTGTCTATTAGATTGCTACCCATTTGGTCAGATCTCTTCAACTCTAAACTTTAATTTTGTACATAGGATAGTCTCTTCATCTTCTCCCCACTTCTTTAATTTCAAAATCTCTCCCTCTCTTTTTCAAAACCTTCTTTGATTGAACTTATTTTGTTCTAAACTTTGACCACTTTTGCAAAAAGATAGAAACTTTGGCCTTATGCCATTGCATTTTCAAACTTCTTTTCTTAAATCAAACTTGTAAATAAACTTAACTATACTTGAATTAAACTTTCAAAAATCCAAAAAGAACTAACTCATTCAAACCATTTTTAGGCCATTGTGCCTTTCAAACTTATTTTTTGTTAAAATCAATGCATCCACTTTGAAATTTGTATCCCGAACTACGAGGTTTTGATCCCTCATTTTTATGTTGGTACGTAGGCACAAGACCGAAGGTCTTGCCAAACACAAAAATATAATTAATGAATTCTTTTCTCATCCCCCTATTCTATTTGTTTGTAAACATCACTTTGTACCAAATACATATGCACACAAAAAGGGCTCCCTAGGAGTACCTAGGACACTTTTGGTGCTAACACCTTCCCTCTGTGTAACCAACCCCCTTACCTGTAATCTCTGACATTTTATTAGTTTTGATTTGAAAACTTCTTACTCTTTTGGGTTTTGTCCGTACTTTTTCCCTCTTCCCTTGGAAACAATAAAAGCGCGGTGGCGACTCTTGTTATTTGATCTCTAACTTATCCATAGCTTGATGATCATGAATTTACCGCTACAAAAATTAAGTGGCGACTCTGCTAGGGAGTGGTCTCCAGTGGGTTTAGCCTACTTTTTGTGTGTGTATATTTGTATATATGTGATGTTTGTATATATGTATGTGTGATGTAATCTACTTGTTGTGCTTGGTGATCTCTAAGTGGTGAGATAAGTTCTAACCCGAACTTGAGTGCAATTAAGATAGGAGGATGATATAGTCATGTTCGACTTATGTGGAGTAGTCCTTAACAAGTTGGCTTGAGATTCATCCGCTCAGTGGAGACTCTTTTGGATTTGGAAATGTCACGCAAGTATTTGTGGTTAGGCATTACTATCTCTAATTTGGGTCTGAGAAACTGAGGACCGTAGAACATTTACCCCCTCTTAGCCTATTTAGGACGTAATGCGGAAACTGTTCAAGTGTAGACTTGATAATAGTTGTTACGTGATACTACACCCAGACGAGTTTCTCTTGAGAATATTATGGGTCGATGAGTCAGTCATCTTAACCTGTAATATCCGATAGATGGAATTAAGACTCTGGGAACTTTTTAGAACATGATCTATAGGTTTTTATCCTTAGTTCACTCCTTTGGGATGGTTCTTACCCATACTCCATGCTCGTGACTTGCAACAAGCCCTTGATTCTTGGTTGATCCAATCAAGTCTTGTCAATATCAATGGAACTTGGGTGTTAATAAGGTGTAAACCATAATCCACCAAAATGGATGATTGATCTTGACAATGACTTGATTCATCCCTTGACCTTTGTTTGCCTTGTGTGTGATCCCTTATTTGTGATTGTTGCATTCATGCATTCATGTGCATCATAACATCCATCACACGAAAATTTCAAGGAACTGAGGTATTACTTGCAAATATTTTCAGACCATGGATTATGGACGAAGGAACACTAAGAAGTACAGTTTCAAATGTCCCGACTTGAAAGAGTTAAGTAAGATAGCACCTTTTGTATTAGATCCCTTGGACTTTAAAAAACGTCATGGGAAGCTTCTATCTATCTTGTTTGCTGATGTGGTTAAAGGACTTCTGAGTGTGTTGGTTCGGTTCTATGATCCTCTCTACCGTTGCTTCACTTTTCCTGATTATCAACTTGTGCCTACGTTGGAGGAGTATGCCCATCTCTTGGGAATACCTGTTTCTAACAAGGTGTCATTTAGTGGATTGGAAGAGATTCCTAGATCTCATCTTATTGCTGAAGCTCTTCACTTGAAGAAGTCTGAGATATAGGTTTATTGGGTGAAGAAAGGAGGGTTATTTGGGTTGTCATCTGATTTCCTCATCAAGGAAGCTACTTCTTTTGCTCAAGCCGGTAGTGTGGACACTTTTGAAGCTATCTTTGTGTTGCTCATTTATGGATTAGCTTTGTTCCCTAACATTGACGGTTTTGTTGATGTTAATGCCATTAGACTTTTCTTGGTTGGGAATCATGTGCCTACTTTGTTGGGTGATATGTATTTCTCTTTGCATCTAAGGAATTCTAAAGGTGGTGGAACGATTGTTTGTTGTATTCCTCTTCTGTACAAGTGGCTTATTTTGCACTTGCCTCAGACACCTGCTTTTGTGGAGAACAAACAATGTCTAAGGTGGTCTCATAGACTTATGTCTCTCACTAATGATGATATAGTTTGGTATGATCCGTCTTTGAGCAGTTTGGAGATTATTGATAGTTGTGGTGAATTATCTAATATGCCTCTCATTGGTACACAAGGAGGAATTAACTACAACCCTGCTTTGGCTCGTCGTCAACTTGGGTTCCCCTTGAGAGAAAAACCTAATAACATTTTGTTAGAAGGTCTTTTCTATCAAGAGGGTTAAAGGTCCCCAACATTTGAAGCAGAAGATTGGGCATGCTTGGCATAATATGCATATGAAAGGAAGATCCGAGCTTGGTCCGTGCAATTGTGTAGCTTTAGAAGCCTACACTCTTTGGGTGAAGAAGTGAGCTTTGGAGTTGAAGATGCCTTATCCTTGTGAAATACTTATGTCTACGGTTATGGTTGAGCCATTAACTCTCCATAACCAAGATGTAGAGGAGTTGGAAGATTCGCTCGTCAAGATGAAGCAAGAGAAGGATATGTGGGAAGAGCGTTTTTGTGCTTTGAGCAAGAAGCATGAAGAGTTGCAGTTGGAGTCTAAGAACAAAGATGCACTTATTAAGCTACTTGAAGACCGAGTAACAAAGAGACAGAGAGAGCCAGAGGTATCATCTTCTAGCATGCCTTAGCCTTCCGTTGCTTGGAAGAAGATTGTTGACCATCTTGTCCTCGAGAAGACCCAGATGAAGGCTTCTTTTGAGACTGAGATCCGTCACATTCGAAGGAAGTATGCGCCTACAACCAGATCTTCTGACATTGTTATTAGGGATCCTTAGGATGACCAGTCTCCTTTTCTCTTGAATTTTTATTTTGGTTTCTGAAATTATACTTAGTGTAATCCTTCCAATTTATATAAATAAAAAGAGATTTTTGGTCATATCAAATTGTTGCAATTAAATATATATTTGCAAGTGATATAGTAAGTTCCTTGAAAACAAAAATAAATAATCAAGCATTGCATTTCATGCAGCATTTGCATAAGCAGGTTTTCGTCAGATGTCTGATTGGTGTTTCTTCTGTGCTTTAGCCAAGCTGAATCACCGGTACAATACCCGAGCCAATCATCTGAGAATCATGGAGCACCTAGAGCAAGAGAATAGAGAGCTGAAGGACGAGATCGCCCGCCTGACTGCCATGATGGAGTCAGTTCTTGCTGCTTAAAGTCAATCTTCTCCAACGCCTGCAACTCCTCCTGCGAGGACTATTATCTCAGAGGTGGTTACCTCTACCATGCTTGCTGCTGCCGCTGACTTTGCACCAACTATGCCTGCCAGATTCCCGTGGGGAATGCCGTCCAACTTTGTGTCCGAAGGCTTTGCGCCTACCTTTGGTTCCATGCCGGCATCTAGCCCGGTCATGTCCGTGCCACCTCCCGTTGTGCACATTTTGCCTCGCGTAGAGGACACCATTTATCACTCTGAGCCGTCTGAGGGTCTGGATGTCTATGAGAAAATGGATGAAATGAAGGATCAGTTTCTTGAGTTGCGCAAGGAATTGAAGACACTGAGAGGTAAAGATCTGTTTGGGAAGAGTGCTGTCGAGTTATGTTTGGTGCCCAAAGTCAAGATCCCAATGAAGTTCAAGGTGCCTGACTTTGAAAAGTATAAGGGGAACTCTTGTCCGCTCATTCATCTCGTGATTTATGCTCGCAAGATGTCTACTCAAACCGACAATGATCAATTGCATATTCACTACTTCCAAGATAGTCTGACTGGCGCTGCGCTTCGTTGGTACATGGGATTGGACAGTGCCAGCATTCGCACTTTCAATGACTTGGGGGAGGCTTTTGTCAAGCAATATAAATATAATGTGGACATGGCGCCAGATAGAGACCAGCTGAGGTCTATGTCTCAGAAGGACAAAGAGACATTCAAAGAGTATGCGCAGCGATTGAGGGAGTTGGCTGCCCAGATCACTCCTCCTTTGGAGGAAAAGGAAATGACAAAAATCTTCTTGAAAACTCTGAGTTCATTTTACTATGAACGAATGATTGCTAGTTCCCCCAGTGACTTTACCAAAATGGTAAACATGGGGATCAGGCTTGAGGAAGGAGTCCGAGAGGGACGTTTGTCAAGAGATGAAGCATCAACAAGCAAGAGGTATGGTAGTAATTTTGGTAAGAAGAAAGACAGTGAGACAAATGCAATTTCCAGTGGGAGGTAGAAGAGGCCTCAGATCATAAGGAATCCACCATCCTGTCAACATTATCATCATTAAGTATCTTTCATTATCCCGATATTTTCTAATCAACAAGCAACACCAGTTCAACACCAACGTCAACAACAATAACCGCAACAACGAACGAACACCTACAATAACAACAATACCAACAACAATCATCAGCAACAAAACTTTGAAAGGAAGAAGGTCTCTTTTGGACAGATTCATGTGTCTTACACAGAGATTTATCCATCCTTGGTTCTCAAGAACCTGATCCAACCAAGAAACCCACCCCAGATTCCAGAGTCACTTCCTTGGTGGTATAAACCTGAGCTCCATTGTGCTTTTCATCAAGGAACACCCGAACATGATATTGAAAATTGGTATCCGCTTAAGTATGAGGTTCAGAAGATGATGAAGAGTGGTATGGTGTCCTTCGAGGACCGTGCGCCGAATGTGAAAGCAAACCTGTTGCCCGCTCATGGGAACTCTTCTGTGAATATGGTGGATGGTTGTCCATATGAATTTAAAGTTTTTGATGTGCATTTTATCAAGAGATCCTTAGTGCAGATGCATAAGGATGTTTGTTTGGTAAGTGAGTGTGAGCACGACCATGATGGTTGTGCTGTTTGTAGCGTGAACCCAAGGGGTTGTGAAGTTATGAAGAAGGACATAGAACGACTGATGGATGAAGGCATGATCCAAATTGTTCAATCCTGTCATGCAGATGACGATGTAAATGTTATAGTGCTTATTTTCAAGCAACCTGAGAAGTTGGTGATTCAGTATGACTCCAGTGGCAGCAACAGTCAAAAATCAGTATCGTCGTTGGTAATATGATTAGCGGGCCCAGTCCCGTATTCATCTGATAAAGTTGTGTTGTATCAGTATAATGCTACAATGGTGAAGGATGGTCAAGAGGTCCCATTGCCTATGACTAGTTCAGTGGTGAGCATTGCTGATGTTACTAAGGTGACCCGTAGTGGTCGAGTGTTTGGGTCGGTGTTCCTAAAGGATAAAGAAGAAGCAGTTGTGAGTAAGAAAGTGGAAGTGCCTATTGAAAACCCAATTGGCTGTTCAAAAGAAAAGTATGGTGAATCCAGCAACTTGAAACCGAATGATAATGATGAGGTACTTCGGTTAATTAAAATAAGTGAGTTTAATGTGGTGGAGCAGCTGCTCCAAACCCCCTCAAAGATCTCAGTGTTGTCTCTGCTCATGAATTCCGAAGCGCACAGAGAAGCACTGCAAAGAGTTCTAGAGCAAGCTTTTGTAGAACATGATGTTATAATGGATCAATTCGATCATATTGTGGCTAACATCACTTCTTGCAATAATCTCAGCTTCTGTGATGAAGAACTCCTTGAGGAGGGAAGGAATCGTAATCTGGCTTTACACATCTCGATGAATTGCAAAGAGGATGCTCTGTCAAATGTGCTTGTTGACACCGGTTCGTCACTAAATATGCTTCCGAAGTCAACTTTGTCAAAGCTATCTTACCAAGGAGCACCCATGAGGTATAGCGGTGTAATTGTTAAGCTTTTGATGGTTCGCGCAAGACGGTTATTGGTGAAGTGGACCTCCCAGTCAAAATAGGTCCGAGTGATTTTCAAATTACTTTTCAAGTAATGGATATCCACCCGGCCTACAGTTGCTTGTTGGGAAGGCCATGGATCCATGAGGCAGGAGCTGTTACCTCAACTTTGCACCAGAAGCTCAAATTTGTGAAGATGGCAAGCTAGTGATTGTTGGTGGAGAGAAGGCGTTGTTGGTTAGCCACTTGTTATCTTTCTCTTACATAGAAGCTGAGGATGAGGTTGGAACTCCGTTCCAAGCCTTATCTATTGCTGCTGAAAAGAGAGTTGGGGCACCTATGTCCTCGTTGAAAGATGCTCAAAAGATTGTGGAAGAAGGCAACGTTGATCAGTGGGGGGCATGGTAGAAGTCTCTGACAACAAAGGCAGAACCGGGTTGGGGTTCCAAAAAGGATCATCAATTGCAAAGTCTGAAGATATGCAACTTAGCTTCCGTAGCGGAGGTTTCATTCATGGCAATGAACAACACTTAGTTGTTGTGCTAGAGGATGACGAAGAGGAAGACTGCACCAATTTTGTGACGCCTGGAAAGGCTTTCAACAATTGGACTGCTGTTGATATTCCTGTTATTTTGCATCGATCTAAGTAATTGCTTTTATATGTTTTAAAATCCTTCTCCTATGCTTAAGGGAGAAGTGAACATTGTTTGGGCCTTTCAAAGTTGATCATTAATAAAATTAATTCTATTCATCCACATCTATGATGTTTATTTTTACTTTTTGCTTTATTCTAAAAATGGTAATCACAAAAAACATAAATAAACAATATAATTGTCCATCTGCATAATATTTGGTTACAAATTCACTTCTCTAAAATCAAAATATCAAATCATTATGCAGGCTTGGTTCCTAACCCCATTGAATACAATGATCATTCTCTTTCTCCAAATTTTGAATTCCCTGTGTTTGAGGCCGAGGAAGAAAGTGATGTAGAAGTGAGTGATGAATTATCTCGTCTTCTTGAGCAAGATGAAAAGACCATTCAGCCCTTCGAAGAGAAGGTCGAGTTAGTCAATTTGGGTTCCGAGGATGATGTGAAGGAAGTCATGATTGGGTCTCGACTGTGTCCAGATGTCAAGAAGGGGTTGATTGATCTTCTTCGAGAGTATTCATATGTGTTTGTTTGGTCCTATCAAGACATGTCTGGGTTGGATTCTGAGATTGTGGAGCATAGATTACCGTTGAAGCCAGAATTCCCGCCAGTCAAGCAGAAGTTCAGAAGAACGCATCCTGATATGGCTGTGAAGATCAAAGAGGAAGTGCATAAGCAAATTGATGTCGGTTTCCTTGTAACCGCTAAGTATCCGCAATGGGTGGCCAATATTGTGTCAGTGCCGAAGAAAGATGGAAAAGTCTGCATGTGTGTTGATTATAGAGATTTGAATAAATCCAGTCCGAAATATGATTTCCCTCTGCCACACATTGATATGTTGGTAGACAATACTGCTAAATTTAAAGTCTATTCGTTTATGGATGGATTTTCCGGATATAATCAGATCAAGATGGCACCCGAAGATATGGAGAAGACCACATTCATTACACCTTGGGGAACATTCTGTTATAGAGTGATGCCTTTCGGTTTGAAGAATGCTGGTGCAACTTACCAGAGAGCAATGACTACTCTTTTTCATGATATGATGCACAAAGAGATTGAAGTTTATGTCGATGACATCATTTCTAAATCTATTAATGAAGAGGAACATGTTGAGCATTTGTTGAAGCTATTCCAGCGTTTGAGGAAATATAAACTCCGCTTGAATCCCAATAAGTGTACTTTTGGTGTTCGTTCTGGTAAGTTGTTGGGCTTTATTATTAGCAAGAAGGGCATTGTAGTTGATCCTACCAAGGTCAAAGAAATACAAGAGATGCCTGCGCCTAAAACTAAGAAGCAAGTCAGAGGTTTTCTCGGCCGCTTGAATTATATTTCCAGATTCATTTCCCACATGACTGCCAAATGTGCGCCAATATTCAAGCTTCTTCGGAAAGATCAGTCTTGTGATTGGACCAAAGATTTCTAGAAAGCTTTTGACAGTATTGTAGCACCTCAAATTTGCACCTCCTATTTTGTACATTCATTTTCATGATTATGTCATTAGCATTAACATTGTCCACTGCATAACATTGCATTGTCCATTGCCCAAGTGCAAGTCATCAGTCAAGACTGGTCAGGAGATCCAGTTAAGCAAGCAAGCAAGTGCATTTCCTATTGAAGCAAAGCCCTAGGGTTGGTTCATTGAGTTCACATGACCTAGGGATCATTTTGAAGTGGTCTGGCCAAAGATTGGATGCTCAAAGCTCAACAGTCAAGCTGAAGTTCATCTGAAACCCTAGAAAGTCAACCAAAGTCAACTATGCATGAAATCATGGATTTGAAGGTGGGAGATGGTTAGAGAGGCCTCATTCATGTCCATACAAGTTTCATTTGACATTTCAAACATCAACAATGAAGAATTTGAGGTCAGATGAAAAGTTTCCAAAAATAGTAAGTGACCTGTAATTTCAAATTGCCAAAAATGGAAAGGTTTTCTCCTCAAGTTTACATCATCAAGAAAGCTTCAAATGAAATTTTGTCCAACATGAAAGTTGAAGATCTTGTTCTCCCATTTCCAAAAAGTCCAAGAACATGAATTTCTCATGTATGGTTGAAAAGTTATGGATCAATCATTGTCAAGAAAATTTGAAGTTCAAAAGGGGATAACTTTCACACCACAAGGCCAAATGGAGTGGGATTTTTTGCAACATTCTTGTTTTGACATGCTCCATCCAAATCATGCATTACATTTCATCAATTCTCATCACAAAAATATTGGATTTTTCACTTGAATTGCATTTGAAATTTGGAGGGAAAAATCTCATTTGAAAATTAAGCATTCTCCACACATGGTATCACTTGCATTTGGATAGAAATGACATTTCAAGGTGAAATAAATCAAGATTCGTGCACTGTAGCAATCCATGCATGCACATGAGGTGAATTAACCAAATTAGCATAACACTTGCATTTCACTAATTACTTTGGCTTGGCTTAATCTTGATTAGCAAACATGTTTAACAGACCATATATATTGCAAATCCTAACAGAATTCAGGGTTAACACATCCAAATCTCAGATCTAGATCCATTTTGCATTTTTTCACAAACTTTTTCTCTCAACTTTTCATCCAAATTTTGCACAAACCTTGCATTGTTCTTCATTGATTCACCATCAACAAGTGTAATTGGACTTTTTGGAAGCAAGATTGCAAGGATTTCGAGCTGATTTTTGAACTGTTAAAGCAAGCTTCCATTCATGGCAGTTGAAGGTTTCAGCATTATCAAGCACAGTTGAGCCTCGATTCTTCATTCATTCACTCACATAAGCATTGAAGAACATCTGTTTGGACCTTACAGGACTTAAAACAAGCAAACTCACTTCTGCACTTCAATTCAGGTCAGGAATCGATCCTCACAATTCTTGAAATCATGATATGCGTTTTGTAGATCTTTGATCCCTGAGTATGCTGAGCTTTGTCTCATTAATTTTCATCAAGAAACAAGGAAGTTATTGTGATTTAAAGTTTGGCATGTGAATCTTATCTTGCTCGATCCAGGCGTTTTAGTGAGAGTTAGGGTAAATCGAGTTTAGATTAGTGATGTGCGTGCTAAGACGAGTGTAATGGTGTATTGGTTGTCAATTTCTGGGATATTTGTTCATAACCTGGAAATTTGTTGAAGAACATGATGAACTCCTTAGGGTTTCGCTTCCCAGAGTCTGTTTGATCCATTTCCCCGCGTGCTTGCATGAATTTTCCTGTTGCTTGCCGTGTATTGGCTGGATTATCCAGCGTGGCTAAGTGGTTGGCTGAGCGCGCTTCTCATAACTTAAGTGAAACGATGCGTTTCACTTAAGAGCGCCACATTTGAAAACCAACACGGTTCGAATCTTGCGTGAGACATCCTTTCCACTTTGGCCTTGCATTTTATTTCCATTATTTCCTCCATGTTCATGTATGCCATTCCTATGTGATTTTTATTTTTCACTCATTTAGAAAATCCATAACTCCATGATTATTAATCCAATTGAGCTGGGATTTTTTGCATGATGATCCTCATGGTGTCTAGTATTTTTTGATGATTTTTCCAGAATTTGTGCACACATGGATTTTAATTTTGGCTAGGGAATGTTCATACATGTGCTATCTTGTACCTTGGTTGCCATTTTGATTGTGAAATGATGAGATTTTATCCAACACTCTTAAAATTTCGCATGCTTAAAATAGACATACTAATGGTCATTTTGGTATAGAGTTTGCATTTTTCCCATTCCTGGTTGATGAGATATGATCACTTGAAGGTAGGTGTGACAATGTGTGTCACACCTTTGCTTGCTCAACTTTCTAATTTTATTTGCCATGCCATTTCAATGCCAATTAATCTGATTTTTTGCATGATGATACTTCTGGATGTTAGGATTGCTTGTGAATTTTTATGGAATTTTTGGATTCAATCTGGATTTGTTTGAGATTTTCTTTTCTGTTTGACCATTTGTGGACTTTTTGTGAGTCATGAACTTAGATGATTTGTGAAATTCTTGATGTTTATCATATGAACCTGAAATTTTGCACATGTGTTCTAGACACTTTGAACTTTGCCATGGCTTTAGTTTGAGACATTTATCATGTATGGATTATGTTTTAGGCTTGTGTGAAGAGGATGCATCTAATTGTGCCTTGTTTGAGCTTGTTTGTGCATACCTTGCCTTATGGATTTTAATTTCCTGGCCTAAACTTGTCCAAATGCCTTGAAATTTGGTGTGTTGATCATGTGATGAGTTCTGTTTAGCCATGAGTTTTCTTGAGATTTATTGAACCATTTGTGAATTAATGTGGATTTGTTCTTGCTGTTGTGTCAATGAGGTTTCAAAATGCATGCCTTGCCATGTTTTCTTTATGAAATGAAATTGGTTGATGATATGAATGTGAGACCTCTTGGACATTGTTCTTAATTGATTGAGCTTGATTCTTGTCAATTTTCATGTTCTGTTTTGGATTATTGCTCCCTCTTTGACCCTAGGCCTTGTCCTAGTGGTTTGCCTCTCACATTTGAGCTTTGTTTCAGGATAAGAAGCACAATTGCCATACTTGATGATGTTCACTCATTTGGAGTTGATCCATTGCTTGTTGATGACTAATCTTGAGTTTGTTTTGTAGGCTTGGAGACTTAAGCCTAGGCCTTGTGGTTTGCACCTTTGTGCATTGATGCTTGTTTGTCTGTTTATGTACTGTTGACTTGTAATTGTCTGTTTGACTTTGTTGAGTTGTGTACTGACTGAGTTGGATTGTTTTCAGGTACCTTAGTTGCTATAGTTCATTGTGAACTTGCTTTTGCTTTGCTTGATAGCTTAAGCATTAAGGTATAACTTCTCTGACTTCATGTAGTCTGGAAGACCTGTCCTGTTACTTGGGCAGGCACCTGTCTGAAGTCCTCCTTAAGAGGCAATGCTTGTGTTTATTTATCTTTGTCCCCTGTACATATCAAAGCCCTCTATGAGGCAATTGGCAGATAAAAGAGATGTGCAATCCATCTCCTGCTATTCAGTTGAGTCATCCCTTTGCTCACACACCTTGTGTTGATGCATTGTGGATATTAACCCAAGATCCTCAGTTGTGTCAGTCATATGTGTAGAAGGGTTCCAACTTTCTGAACCCACACATTCCTTTGTCTGAAGCTCTCCCAGGCCAGGGATAAGAGCTGTGAGGCACACCCCTGATCCTCATACCAGATGAGGTACGTAGGCAGGAGATGAGTTGATCTCTCAGGGCGCCCTTTTTGTTTTGTCTCTTGTGTGTGTTAGGAGATGGATGTAAGCCCAGCGATTGGCATTCCGTATCCTCTTGTTGTGTGCTTGGAGTCCGATGTAAGTCCAGCGATTGGCATTTGGTTTCCAGTGTGGGTGTGTTTGGTTCGGAGTCTGATGTAAGTCCAGCCATTGGCATTCGGTTTCCATGTTTGCCTGTTTTGTGTGGAGTTTGACGTAAGTCTAGCGATTGGCAGTCGATTTCCTGTGTGGTTTTGTTTTGCGTGCGTTATCCGAGCTACGAGTGCTCTGATTCTTCTTAGTCCAAGAAGATACGTATGCATAGGATGCGACATCCTAGCGAGCACGTTTTCCCCTAGTCCGAACTACGTCGACTCTGATGTCTATGCTCGATAGACTACGTAGGCCCAGGATGCGATATCCTGCCGAGTTAGTTTCTTTTGTTTTCTTGTGTCTCTTTCAGCCAGTGTTAGATGTTTGTGTTTGAGCAGTTTTTAGCAACCATTTTCCTTCCTTTTGTGCGTGGATCCCGTCGAGTACGACGGATGCGTAGGGGTGCTAATACCTTCCCTTCGCATAACCGACTCCCGATCCCATCTCTCTTTGGTCGCGAGACCATGTCTTTTCCAGGTTTACTTCGAGCGTTTCCTTTCCCTCTTTTGGGATAAATAACGCACGGTGGCGGCTCTGTTGTTTCGTTTTCCCGCCGGTTTTTCGCGTAATGCGACAAGTATCAAGGAATATTTGCTTGAGCCTCCGATTTTGTCTCCACCTGTTGAAGGAAGACCGTTGATCAAGTATTTGAATGTGCTCAAAGATAGTATGGGTTGTGTTCTTGGTCAGCAAGATGAGACTGGAAAGAAAGAATTTTCAATTTACTACCTCAGTAAGAAGTTCACCGATTGTGAGACTCGGCATTGTATGCTTGAAAAAACTTGTTGCGCATTGGCTTGGGCTGCTAAGCGTCTGCGTCAGTATATGTTGAATCATACCACTTGGTTGATATCCAAAATGGGTCCAATCAAGTATATATTTGAAAAGCCTGCTTTAACTAGGAGGATTGCCCGTTGGCAGATGTTGTTATCAAAGTATGATATCGAATACCGATCTCAGAAAGCAATCAAGGGTAGTATCTTGGATGACCATTTGGCTCACCAACAAATTGAAGATTATTAGTCAGTACATTATGATTTTCCTAATGAAGAGATTTTGTACTTGAAAATGAAAGATTGTGATGAACCATTGCTCGAGGAAGGGCCAAAACCTGGTTCCTGTTGGGGCATGGTATTTGATGGAGCTGTTAATCAATATGGAAATGGCATTGGGGCAGTGATTATTACTCCTCAAGGCACGCATCTACCATTTACAACTAGATTGACTTTCAAGTGTACAAACAACATGGCAGAATATGAAGCTTGCATTATGGGGCTTGAAGAGGCCATGAATCTCAGAATCAAGTATTTGGATGTCTTCAGTGATTCGGCTTTGGTTGTGAATCAAATCAAAGGAGAATGGGAGACAAATAAACCCGGTTTAATACCATATAGAGATTATGCGAGGAGGATTTCAACTTTCTTTACAAAGGTTGAGTTTCATCATATCCCTCGAGATGAAAACCGGATGGCGGATGCTCTTGCAACATTGGCATCAATGATTATAGTGAAGTATTGGAATGAAGTTCCCAATTTATCTGTGATGCGTCTTGATAGGCCAACTCGCGTGTTTGCTGTTGAAGAGATCAAAGATGAGAAGCCGTGGTATTACGACATCAAATGTTTCCTCTAAAGTCAAGTTTACCCGCCTGGGGCATCTTTGAAAGATAAGAAGACTTTGAGAAGATTAGCCGGTAATTTCTACTTGAATGGTGATGTACTATACAAGAGAAACTTTGACATGGTTTTGCTCAAATGCATGGATAGACACGAAGCAGACTTGTTGATGACTGCAGTGCATGAAGGTTCCTTTGGTACTCATTCCAATGGACATGCAATGGCAAAGAAGATGTTGGGAGCAGGTTACTATTGGCTGACAATGGAATCTGACTGTTGCAAGTTTGTGAAGAAGTGCCACAAGTGTCAAATTTATGCTGATAGGATTCATGTTCCTCTGACACTATTAAATGTTATCTCTTCCCCATGACCTTTCTCCATGTGAGGAATTGATATGATTGGGATGATTGAGCCCAAAGCTTCGAATAGACATCGTTTCATTTTGGTGGCAATTGACTACTTCACGAAATGAGTTGAAGCGGCATCTTACGCAAATGCAACCAAGCAAGTTGTTGTAAGGTTTATCAAAAATCAGATCATATGCCGTTATGGTGTGCCAAGCAAGATCATTACTAATACTGGATCAAACTTGAATAACAATATGGTGGAAGCTCTTTGCAAAGACTTCAAGATTGCACATCATAATTCTTCTCCCTACAGACCCAAGATGAATGGGGTTGTGGAAGCTGCAAACAAGAACATCAAGAAGATTATCCAGAAGATGGTTGTCACATACAAGGATTGGCATGAGATGCTCCCATTTGCTTTGCATGGGTATCGTACATCTGTCCGCACTTCAACAAGGGCAACCCCTTTCTCTCTTGTGTATGGTATGGAATCAGTGCTCCACGTAGAGGTTGAGATTCCTTCATTACGTGTGCTTATGGAAGCTAAGTTGACTGAGGCTGAATGGTGTCAGACCAGGTTTGACCAGTTGAATTTGATTGAAGAGAATAGATTAACTGCCATGTGTCATGGTCAGTTGTATCAGCAAAGGATGAAGAAAGCTTTTGATAAGAAGGTCAGACCTCGTGTGTTCAAAGAAGGTGACATTGTGCTCAAGAAGATTTTATCGTTCAAACCAGATTCTATAGGAAAATGGACTCCTAATTATGAAGGCCCATATGTTGTTAAGAGAGCCTTTTCAGGCGGTGCATTGATACTTACAACTATGAATGGTGAAGAGTTCACTCATCCTGTGAACGCAGATGCAGTCAAGAAATACTTCGCCTAAAAAGAAAAGAACAGATCGCTAAGTTGAAAACCCGAAAGGACGGCTTAGGAAAAAAAGAGCGTCTCGTGGATTGAAAACCCGAAAGAGAGATCGAGGCAAAAATTTGAGACATAAAAAACAGAAAGAATTTCTCGATAAGTTGAGTACCCCACCCTGGGGAAACTTATGCAAAAATTAGGGATTATGGCAAGTAACTGCATTCTGCTGATCTTCAGTGTTTTGAAAATTTGATTGAGCACAAGGGTTGACATCAATTCATCACCCCAGTAGCGGTCGAGAGCACAGTGGATATCAAGAGTTGGTAGAAGGATTAAGGATCATTTGTATTTAATGTAACTCTTTTCCATGTAAATTACCATTTTCAACTTTGTAAAACTCTATGGAGTCTTGTCATTTACACACTACCATTTTATCAAATAAAGTTGAGCTTTTATCCAATTGTTTCTACTCTTATTCATTTCAGCCAATAGTTTAAATTTTATTATGATCATTTTTTTTTTGAAAATTTAAATTTTTTAAAGCTCTTTTTCTTAAAGCATATAAAAGAAAGAGTTTTCCAAGGCAATCAAAAGAAATATCAACAACATTCCGATGGATAACAAGTCCTTGAGTGCGAAACATCAGAGGTTCCCCAAGCAGTTAACCCTTCGGGTATCCCTAGACGGTTGTGTTGATTCAGTTCCTCGGCGGAGCTTTTGATTCCTCAGTAGAGCTTCTTTCCTTTTTCTTAGATGAGTTGGTTGACTCAGGTACCCTATGACTTGTCTTCCCCGATAGAGTTTCTGCCTTTCTCAGTGGAGTTTGGGTTCCTTTAGCAGAAGTGGTCGATCTCCCCAGTAGGTCGCATTGGTTTCTTCGCCAATCGCCATTCGACTTGCTCCCCCTAGTCAGAGTTTCCTCCTAGTTTCTGAGGAGCTTATTTCCCTGTAGGGTTGTCTCCCATGTTTATGGTGTTGACCTAAAAGTTCCCCACAGGTCCGGTGATATTCCTCTTTCCAGAGCAGATCTCCTCCTTCCCCAATTAGGGTTGAGCCTTTTTGGATTATTGATCTCTCTGTTCTCCAGCAGTTATCTCCATATTTTATGGATTGACCAGGGATTGTACCGATGATTCAATTTCTTTGCGACACCTTTGTATCCTTCGTGATTGTCCTTGTCAGCATAATCATCATATACATATACATTCATATAATTTCATATTTGCATATTCGCATATCTGATTAAATTGTTGCTTTGAGATTCTCATTCCCTGTATGGCGGTACTTTATCCCCATACAACTTTCAGTGTTTGTCCTCCCTCAATTGTAGAGTGTCAGCCCCTTAGGCATAAAGACTTTAACCTTTCTCCTCTTCCCCACTGAGTTGTTTCCTCGTGGATGATGAAGGTTGAGAAAAACAAGAAAGGGGGTTTGAATTGTTTTGGAAATAAAAACTTTTTCAGAAATCAAAACACACAGAATTTTATACTGGTTCGCTTGAAATTCAAAGCTACTCCAGTCCACTCGGCCAAGGTGATTTCACCTTCAAAAAGGACTTAATCCATTATCTTGAAAGATTACACAACCAAACGTCTAAGAGAATAATCTCTTAGCCCTCTCAAGTATTCAGACTGCGCAGAGTCACTTGAGGAAGTAGTTTAAGCAAGAGTAAATTGTAATGTAAAGTGCTTCTAACAAAAAGAAAATATTACAGAATTATAAGAACAATAGCTTTTCACGTAAGAGCAGCAGCTCGTGAAAAAGAGAGATAATGAATGAGATTTCTTGTGTGTCTCAGGTGTGTTCTCTTGTGAGGTATTCCGTCCTTTATATAGTCATTGTGAAGGATTGTTGTAGTGATGACAGAATCTTGGTCATTGAAGAATAATTAATGTCATTACTCTCCCTGTTTCTTTCTAAAACAGTTTTGTCTGCCTCATTATTCTCTTCTTGAAATACTTTCTTTCCTTATTAAATTTCTTTTCAGTTACGCGTTCTGGACTGGTGAGTCTACGTCAAAGTCTTGATATATTAGACTTTGTCTTCAGAGGATAATTAAGTAAACCCCATCAAAGCTTCTCAATGCTCTAGACTTCTTTCGTATCAGAGTTTGGATTCAGTAGTCTTTTAACGGAGCTTCTGACTTCTTAATGTTACGCTGGTATCTGCGTTGGTCAGAGTCAGAACCTTCTGGATGCATCCTTTCTGAGTGGCATCTGATAATCGAATATTTGATATCTGATGTAATTTTGTATCTGATGTATGGTCAGAATCCTGCGAAGTGTTCAGAGTCCTGCGCACTAAGAAAAAATCACGTTAGAGTACCATTTTTGTTCCATCCTTTGTTATCATCAAAATCTTAGAGATATATTGTAGAACCAACTTTGTTCTTACAATCTCCCCCTTTTTGATGATGACAGAACAGTTTAGGTTAAAGATGAAACATTTAAAGAAACTCTTAGATCAGATAGTACAGTGGGCTCCCCCTGAGTTAGATCTTTGGATAGCTCAGAAGTTCTTACTGGACCTTCCATGGTTTGGTGCTTTTAGCTACTTTCCTGCATATCTTAAGTCATTGATTTTGTAATAGTTTATTGAACATGTTTGCAGTGCTTGATAGGAATTAGTTATGTTTTCATCAGAGTTGTTTTAGTTCTCCCCCTTTTTGTCAGAATCAAAAAGACATAGCAGCAAAAAAAAATGATATTGATAGAGAAGCATTTACAGATAAGCACATAAGTCAGAAGGCAGAAAGTAAGAAGCAGACATCAAAACATAGAAAGCAACAAGAAAAATAGCCTAGGTGCCTAAGGGTTTGGAGGCGGAGGCATCCTCTGGAGCAGCTGGGGTATCATGTTCTGAATGTTAATGTTGATAGAGTCTTGTTGATCCAGTCTGGCTCGAACTATTTGTTGCTCTTTCTGCAGTTCTTCGAGAGTCTTCAGGACCAGAGGGACGAACCCAGAGTTGGAGTGCTCCCCTTGAGTCAGTTCATCAGCTTTGGCTTTGGCAGTAGCTTCTTCAGCAATGCGAGCTGCTTCTTCAGCATCGGCTTTAGCTTTTTCCTCAGCCTCAGCAGCATCAGCATCAGCAGCCTTTGCTTTAGCTTCTCTGATTCTCTGAAGTTCTTCTAGACGCGCTTTCTCTTCAGCTTCCTTCCTTTCCCGTTCCTCAGCTTCTCTAGCTAGGTGCTCTTGGAGTCTGATCTCAGCGTCTCTAATGAAGTCGTTGCGGACTTGTTCAGAGAGGCCTTTCAATTTGAAGGCTTCAGAGGTCATCCAACTTATCACTCTGTTCCATTGGATCCTTACAGCAGAGGGATCATCACTAATACCAAAGTTAATGGTCAGAGACTTGACCTTCTCAACTGAAGACTCTACAAAAACCTTGATTACTTCTTCAAGGGTAGGAAGGGTAGTTTCTGGTTCATTGGCAGAGGCTGGGGAGGGTGAGGAGGATGAGATGGGGGCACTTAGATTAAGTGTGGGAGTTGTTGGGTCAGCGGAGGTGATGGGTGGTGGTATGTCAGAGTGGGTTGGTTCAGATGGTTGTGGTTCATAGTGGGTTGGTTCAGATGGTTGTGGTTCAGATGTGGTTGGATTTGGATGTTCCAGAGGTGGGGAAGTGACTTCAGGTTCAGGTTCAGGATGTGATGGATTTTGAGAGGCCAGAGCACGGGATTGGAGCTGAGCTAGAATGGGGGATTGAGGGTCATATGGTTCAGTATCAGAGGAGAGTTCGTAGTAAGGTGGGGATTAAAGAGATGGTGATGATGACGATGAGGTGGTTTCATTCAGCATTTCTGCTTCTGAAACAGGTAAAGTTGTGGTGGCGAGGTTGAATTTCAGAGATGGTGGGTTAGAAGATCTGATGGTTGAGGGAGGAGTTTCAGCAAAGGTGTATATGGGGGTTGTTTGGGGGAAGAGAAGAAGCAATTGATTTAATTTTGACAGAGGGAGGGAGAGATACAGACTTACCTGGAGAGCCAACCAGAGGAACTGGGGTTCTTGATCCAGATGATTCTCCCAGCTTAGCTTGCTTCGCCTTCTTGGACTTTTCAGAGGGCTCTCGCATCCTCTTCATGAAGTTTGGTGGATGCTCAGGTAGCCATTCCACTAAGAATTCAGTGATATCCACCCCTTGCTTGTACAAATCCTCTAGATAGTAGGCTATTACCTCTGGAGGGTCGATCTTGGAGAACAGGTAGAGTACGTTGGGAATCTCCCTCTGATCTTTGAGTGCTTCCTAGGAGGTATCAAGTGTTGGTTTGGCTCTGACTTGATCAATGATTCCCATGCTCTTCAGATTCAGAGCATTCAGAGGTCTTCCAGTGTCAATGGTGACATCTTCCATGAGTTTGAGCTGAATCAGATGGTCCACGAGGACACTCTCGATCAATACATCAGATACCAGTCTTCCTAGAGGGATGTAGTTCCTTGTCTTCATGTTATTTCTGGTGTCTTTAACTGAATCTCTGAGGTACTTGAAGAGGAGTGCAGGTAGACAGAGTTTCAGACCCTTGTGAATGCAGTACAAGATGCACTTCTGATCTGTGTTGATGTAGTCAGAAGAGTTTGAAGCAGGACGATGATGGATGGTTCCTAAGATGATCTTTAGCCAGACTCGGAGGTTCTGATGTAGTTCCTTGTTCTTGGAATGCTTGTCTTTAGCACTCTGTTAGAAGATGGTAGGGTTTATTTCCTAGGACAAGTACTTTGCCCTATGGTTTATGTTGTAGATGCGTCTTCCTCCCGTCTTCTCCATGTTTAGAAGAGAAGCAATTGAATTCTCAGTGATGACTATCTTGACTCCCAGAACATAGGAGACGATGTAGTGATCATCTGAGTCTGCGAAACGGTAGAACTCCTTCACCAGATTCATGTATACAGGGCCATAGAGGCATTGAAAGTAATTTTCCCACCCTTGATTTTTCAGTTCTTTAGTGAGGTCGACGCCATTGCGCTTCATGTTCTCGAAATCAACCAACGTTTCACAAAGAAATTCAAGCTTATCAAATGGAGTTTCTAGATGAATGTGGGGCTCACGATCAAGGATGTGGGGTTCCCTGTAGATTGGAGTTAAGACGACGCCGGTGGTTGCAGTAGTTTGTTGACTAGAACTGGGTGCTTTCTCTGTTGAGTTCATCTGTTGGGAGAAATTGTAGACTGATTGTTGCTGAGAGTCCATGAAGAACAATTGAAGATGATGATGAATGTTTGAAGAACTTTGAAGGAAACTGCATAAGTCCTTTTAAGGAGGTGAAGAACTAAGAGAGAGGGTTTTGTGAGGTCGTGAGTGTGAAAGTGTGCAAGTGTAGTTTGTGAAATGAATATATACACATTTAGGCTGCATGCAAAATGACAGAGAAAGTTGAGTTTAACAGAAAGGAAATTGAATGCAGCATATTAACCAAGTAAGCACGTTTTAGAGGAGAATGATTACAACCCATGATGAAGTCTAATCCCCAAATCAGCACACTGCTCAAGGAGATATCAAGAGTCTGTTTCTTGATTACTACTAGACAGCTGTCTAGAAGTTCCAAGGTCAGACGCAAGATGTACCACGTGTTACTTTATCTGATCTTTAGGAATACCAAAGGGTTGGATTTCAGAGATTTCTAACTCAGATGACTTCTAACTGGTAGTATCATCAGAGTCGGATACATAATCCAGGTGTTTACTTCAGAGTCTTATTTTGCTATCTCAGAGGCACATTTCATTCTGGACAATTTTGAATGTTTATATTTTTCAAGATAAAAGAGAATCTATCTTCAGCAAGGGGTTTGGTAAATATATCAGCCCATTGATGGTCTGTATCAATAAATTTTAATGTTATTACCCCTTTCTGAACATAGTCTCTAATGAAATAATGTTTTATTTCTATGTGCTTAGCTTTGGAATGCAAAATAGGATTCTTACTTAAATAGATGGCGGCAGTATTGTCATAGAAGATAGGAATGTTACTCTCAAAGATCTGAAGATCTTCTAGTTGATTCTTCATCCAGAGCATCTGAGTAGTGCATAGTGATGCTGAAATATATTATGCTTCTGCAGTGGATAGAGCTATGGTTGATATCCTTTTGCTTGCCCAAGATATCATATTCTTTCCCAAGAATTGATAGTTCCCAGATGTACTTTTACGTTCCATTCTGTCCCCTGTGTAATCTGCATCACAGTAACCAGAAAGTCTATACTCTGATGTTTTCTCATACATCAGGCCCATGTTAGGGGTTCCTTTCAGATACTTGAGTATTCTTTTAACAGTTGTTAAATGAGATTCTCTAGGATCTGATTAGAATCTGGCACAGAGACATACACTAAACAAAATATCAGGACGTCTAGCAGTCAAATAGAGAAGAGAGCCTATCATACCACGATAGAGCTTCTGACAAACCTTCTGGCTAACTTCTTCTTTTTCCAGAATGCAAGTTGGATGCATAGGTGTCTTAACAGGTTTACATTCCGCCATTTCGAATTTCTTCAGAATGTCTTTTATGTATTTACTTTGATGAACGTAGGTAGCTTCTGAAGCTTGATTAATTTGTATTCCTAGAAAGAACTTTAGTTCTTACATTAAGCTCATTTCAAATTCTTCCTGCATTAGCTCAGAGAATTCTTGACATACAGAAGGTTTAGCTGAACCAAAAATAATGTCATCAACATATATCTGGCATATCATGAGGTTATTACTAATGTTTTTACAGAAGAGTGTAGAGTCAAGTTTTCCTCTAATAAAGTCATGTCCCAAAATAAAATTGCTTAGTCTTTCATACCAAGCTCTAGGAGCTTGTTTTAAACCGTATAATGATTTCTTAAGTTTAAAAACATATTCTGGACAACTAGAGTTTTCAAAACTTGGAGGTTGATTGACATACACTTCTTCTGATATATAACCATTAAGAAATGCACTCTTGACATCCATTTGATATAGTTTGATTGAGTGATTTACAGCAAATGAAACAAGTAAGCAAATAGATTCTAACCTGGCGACTAGGGTAAAGGTTTCATTGTAGTCAATGCCTTCTTGTTGACTGTACCCTTGTGCCACCAGTCGAACTTTATTTCTGACAACTTCTCCTTTTTCATTCAGTTTGTTTCTGAACACCTATCTGGTTCCAATAATGTGAGTACCTTTAGGCTTTGGAACAAGATCCCAGACGTTATTCTTTGAGAATTGATCTAGCTCTTCTTTCATAGCTAGAACTCAGTCATTGTCTTGAAGTGCCTCATCACAGGAAGTAGGCTCAATCAGAGATACTGGTCCTAGAGGGATTTCTTCAGGTACCTTGAATGTTGACCTAGTTCGAACAACTTCATCCTTGTTTCCCAGAATCAAATCTTCAGAGATGTTGGGGAGGCTTCTTGATTTCTTTTGGATAGCTGAGGCTTTAGTTGCATCTGGACTTTGTTTATCAGATACTTCTGGTGCTTTGGTCTTTTCGTCAGAACCTGCAAGAGTAATCTCCAAATCTGCAAGTTTCTCAACTAGCTTTGACTTTTCAGGGTCAAGCTTATCATCAAATCTAACATGAATTGATTCTTCCACAATTTTTGTTTCTGTGTTGTATACTCTGTAGCCTTTAGAGTGCTCTGAGTATCCTAACATAATACCTTTTTGTGCTTTTGAATCAAACTTGTTCAGGTGTTCTTTAGTATTCAGAATAAAGCAAGAGCATCCAAAAGGATGAAAATAAGAAAAGTCGGGTTTTCTTCCCTTACACAGTTCATAGGGAGTCTTCTCCAGAATAGGTCTTATAGAGATTCTATTCTGAATATAACACGTCGTATTTACTGCTTTAGCCCAAAAGTGCTTATCCATATTTGTTTCATTGATCATGGTTCTAGCCATCTCTTGGAGTGTCCTATTCTTCCTTTCTATAACTTCATTTTGTTATGGAGTTCTAGGACAGGAGAAATCATGGGATATTCCATTAGAATCGAATAGTTCTTCAAAAAATTTATTTTCAAATTCTCCATCATGATCACTTCTGACTCTGATGATTTTAGAGTCAAATTCATTTTGCACTTTGGAACATAAGCTAGTGAATACAGAGTGAGACTCACTCTTGTGCTTTAGGAATTTTACCCATGTCCAGTGACTAAAATCATCAACAATAACTAGTCCATATTTCTTTCCATTGACTGATGCTGTTTTAACAGGTCCAAACAGGTCAATATGAAGAAGTTCCAGAGGCTTAGAGGTGGAAAAAATATTTTTCTTTTTAAAAGATGTTTTGCAAAATTTCCCTTTCTGACATGCCTCACATAGAGCATCTGAAGAATACTTCAGCTTGGTTAGACCTCTGACTAACTCGAGTTTATTTAGTTGAGAGAGTTTTCTCATGCTAATGTGGCCCAAGCGTTTATGCCATACCTATTGCTCTTCATGAACAGACATCAGACATTTTACATTTTGTTCTTTTAAGTCTGAAAGATTTATTTTGTAAATATTGTTTTTCCTCTTGCCAGTGAATATGACTGTTCCATTGTTCTGATTAATTGCTTTACATGTTTTTTGATTGAAGATTACATCATAGCCGTTATCACTTAATTGACTTATTGATAACATGTTATGCATTAATCCTTCTACATAGAGAACATCAGATATAGAGGGAAGAGTTCCATTACCAATAGTTCCGGAGCCTCCGATCCTTCCTTTCTGATTTCCTCTAAAACCTACGAAGCCAGCATCTTTAAGTTCCAGGCTTTGGAACATATACTTTCTTCCTGTCATGTGTCGCGAGCATCCAGAGTCCATGTACCATGACTGGTGTCTTAACTCTGCTGCATAAGATATCTGCAACATAAACAATCTTATCCTTTGGTACCCAGAATCTTTTGGGTCCTTTATGATTAGTTTTCCCAGAGTTTCTTAGAACTTTGGGTTTTCGAGCATTATCAAAATGTTGTGCTTGTGTATGTGTGTAGTGATAAGAAAACGAAGATTTAGGTTTGTCATTTGTGGAAGATTTATCTTCACTAGGGTCATACCCAATTCCTCTTTTATTATTCTGACTAACTCCAAAAATCATGGATGTCATTCTGCTTCTCTCTATCCCATTTTTCAGAAACTTTTGAAAAGATTTTTCATATTCATAAGTTACTGTGTTCGAAGTTTGTGGAGCTTGAGATAACACTTCTTCAAGTTTTAAACATTGTTTATTTGTGGAGTCTCTTTCTAATATCAAAGTTAGATTTTCATCTTTTAGTTCTGAAACTGTCATCTCAAGTTTACCACATTATTCGATGGTTTCTTCAAGAACCTCTTTTACAGCTTTAAATTTTTGTTTAAGTTTCTAGTATGAGTTTAGAGTTTCAGAAAGGCATGATTCAAGGTCGGAGAGAGAAAGATCAGAAAATACCTTTTCAGATTCAGATTCTCCATCTGATGTATTTCTGGAGGTGGTAGCCATGAGTGCAACATTTGCCTGTTCTTCAGAGTCTGATTCTGAGGAATCAGATCCACTGTCGTCCCAGGTGGCCATCAGTCCCTTTTTGGTTCTGAATGAACTTTTCTTGAAATTTTCTCTTCTAGAGCTTTCTTTCTTCAACTTGGGACATTCGTTTCTATAATGACTTGTTTCCTTACATTCATAGCATGTTATATCTTTGTTAGACTTACCTCTAGAAGTAGATTCTGATCGATCCCCCTTGGGTCTTGGTCTTCTGAAGTTATTATTCCTTTTTCTCCAGAGTTGTTTTACTCTTCTGGTTAAAAGGGATAATTCTTTTTCGTCGTCAGAGTCTTCCTTCTCAGAGTCATCATTGTCTTCTTCTTCATCCTGAAAGGCTTTGTTTCTATCTGGTTTGCGTCTTTCGGATCTGGATTTTAGTGCTACGGACTTGATCTTCTTTTGAGGTTCATCTTCCTCCAGTTCTATCTCGTGGCTTCTGGGTGAACTGACGAGTTCCTCAAGGCTGATATTGTTCAGATCTTTTTAGAGCTTTAAGGCCGTGACCATGGGTCTCCGTTTCTTTGGCAAGCTTCTAACAATCTTTTTGACATGATCTGTAGTTTCATATCCTTTATCCATCACTTTGAGTTCTGCAATTAAAGTCTGAAATCTAGAAAACATTACCTCTACAGCTTCATCGTCCTCCATTTTGAAGGCTTCATATTTCTGGATTAGAGCCAGAGCCTTTATTTCTTTGACTTGAGAATTTCCTTCGTGAGTCATCCTCAGGGAGTCAAGTATTTCTTTAGTTGTTCCCCTGTTGGTGATCTTTTCATATTCATTGTAGGAAATAGCATTGAGTAGTATGGTTCTGGCTTTGTGATGGTTTTTGAATTCACGCTTCTGATCATCTGACATTCTTCTTCTGGGAATAACAACTTCAGCGTCTGTCAGAGGTGGTGTGTAGCCAATTGTGACAATATCCCATAGATCAGCGTCGTAGCCTAGAAAGAAACTTTCAATTCTGTCTTTCCAATAATCAATTTTTTCTCCATCAAAGATTGGAGGTTTAGCGTTGTAACTATCTATTTCATTGGTGTTGGCCATAGTTTTTCTCACGCTGGATCTCTCTACATTGTTAAGTGTTGGATTAGAAAATCAATAACAGAGCCGTAGCTCTGATACCAATTGAAGGTTGAGAAAAACAAGAAAGGGGGTTTGAATTGTTTTGGAAATAAAAACTTTTTCAGAAATCAAAACAAACCGAATTTTATACTGGTTCGGTTGAAATTGAAAGCTACTCCAGTCCACCCGGCCAAGGTAATTTCGCCTTCAAAAAGGACTTAATCCACTAATCTTGAAAGATTACACAACCAAACATCTAAGAGAATAATCTCTTAGCCCTCTCAAGTATTCAGACTGCGCAGAGTCACTTGAGGAAGTAGTTTAAGCAAGAGTAAATTGTAATGTAAAGTGCTTCTAACAAAAAGTGAATATTACAGAATTATAAGAACAATAGCTTTTCATGTAAGAGCAGCAGCTCGTGAAAAAGAGAGATAATGAATGAGATTTCTTATGTGTCTTAGGTGTGTTCTCTTGTGAGGTATTCCGTCCTTTATATAGTCGTTGTGAAGGACCGTTGGAGTGATGACAGAATCTTGGTCATTGAAGAATAATTAATGCCATTACTCTCCCTGTTTCTTTCTAAAACAGTTTTGTCTGCCTCATTATTCCCTTCTTGAAATACTTTCTTTCCTTATTAAACTTCCAGTTACGCGTTCTGGACTAGTGAGTCTACGTCAAAGTCTTGATATATCAGAGTTTATCTTCAGAGGATGATTAAGTAAACCCCATCAGAGCTTTTCAATGCTCTAGACTTCTTTTGTATCAGAGTCTGGATTCAGTATTCTTTTAACGGAGCTTTTGACTTCTTAATGTTACGCTGGTATCTGTGTTGGTCAGAGTCAGAACCTTATGGACGCATCCTTTCTGAGTGGCATCTGATCATCGAATATTTGATATCTGATGTAATTTTGTATCTGATGTATGGTCAGAATCCTGCGAAGTGTTCAGAGTCCTGTACACTAAGAAAAAATCACGTTAGAGTACCATTTTTGTTTCATCCTTTGTTATCATCAAAATCTTAGAGATATATTGTAGAACCAACTTTGTTCTTACAAATGATTATTACTTCAGCTTCCTCCCTAATTGTTTATCTGGATGGAACTACTCCCTTTGAGTTATGTCCTCATTGGGTTGAATCTTGATTGACTGTTTCTTTCTAGCTCCTACCTAGATAGATACTTTGAGTTCCCTAAGAGTCTATTGCCCAGTAACTAGTAATATTCTTCTTAGTTTGCAGTTTGTTACTTCTTGCCCAATACCCGGCAAAAAGTTTTCCCAGCAGTAGAGTCCCTAGTGGATCTGATTCCCCAGGAAGTATATCCTTGATATGTTCACCCTAACCGGTGACGGGTATCTTTCTCTCCCCTGCTTGATTCTATCCTTGATATGTTCATCCTAATCGATGACGGATATTCTCTTTTTGGTATTCTACCCAGTAAAAAGGTAGTTGTAATCCCTATTCTTGTTTCCTAGAGAGTTAATCCTTGATATGTTCATCCTAACCGATGACGGGTTTCCTTATCTTTGTGGTCTTCTACCCAGTAATTGGTAGTTGTACCCCTTGCCTTTGTTCCCTCTGTAGAGTTGATCCTTGATATGTTCACTTTAACTAGTGACAGATTCTCTCTCTTAGTATTCTATCCAGTAACTGATAGATGTAATTCCTATTTTATCTCCTCAGAGTCTATCCTTGATATGTTCATCTTAACCGGTGACAGATTTTCTCTTTGACGATATTCTATCTAGCATTTGATAGATGTAATTCCTACTTTTTGTTCAATTGGTTTATCCTTGATATGTTCATCTTAACCGATGATGGGTATCCTCATTGACATTTCCCAAGCAAGTTTATCCTTGATATGTTCATCCTAACCGATGACGAATTTTCTTCCCTGTTGAGTTTATCCTTGATATGTTCATCCTAACCGATGACGGATACTCTCACCCTGGGTCTTCTGCCTAGTAACTGGTAGTTGTAAATCCTATTTTTTGCAGTTTTCCCCAGCAAGGTCATTCTTACCCAGTAACCGGTAATGAATATTCCCTTCTATTGGTGCCTAACGAGTCATCCTTGATATGTTCATCATAACCGATGACAGATGTTCTCTCTGTCAGATCCTTATTATCTCCTTACCCAGTAACAGGTAGTAGATGGTAGATTTCTGCTCCTCCTGTGTTGAAGTTTATTTCTCCCCAGTTGAGTTGAGTGCGCATTTCCTTAGTGAAATCGCTTTTCCCTGCATGATTCAAGTACTTCAGTTTTATCCTGACTTACTCGTATCCCCTGCAGATGTTGTTAGCTTCCCGGCTGAGTCTTTTCCATGTTTTCATGGAATCCCTTGAATCCCCCAATAGTTTTGAGTCATAGCCTGGCCTACGCATAACTCTTTTATCCCCTAGAGTCTCTGTTTCCCCAGTGAGTTTTCCTTACGGAATGCATTATACTCCTGCGGACTTTCGGTCTCTCTGATTTCTTTTCCTTTGTGGAAATATTTCCCCACCAAGAATTTACTTTTGCATTCATATCATATGCATCATGAGGTCTCTTAGGGACCAAAATTTGTTTCTATATGTTGTTATTTAAGCCCATTCTACTGAGTCGACATGAAGATTTTAACCTTCGCCTCCTCAGTTAGAATGTCCTTAAATAGGGGCAACTGTAAGACCCCAATTTTGACCCTAAGATCCCTCATGCAATTTCATCATAAGCATTAGCATTGGGATCATACCTTGGCATCCTCCTTACCCCTCCTTCATTGGGTTTGTTTTGGGAGAGATCACCAAGTACTTTGTGATTGTATCATGCTTGTATTTTATCATTTTACTAACCAAAATACCAAAAATATTTCTTTGTATTTTCCTAACTCTTTTGTAGGTAGGGCATGATCACCGTTGATTCATCAAGTTCATATCTAGGGTTTGAGACCCTCATGACAAAGAGCACAACCATGAATTGATCCAATAATGGTTATGAGCATCATATATGAGTCCCAATGATTCTTACATGTTATATTGATCAAGTTTTCTTCAAGAGTTTGAGGGTGATTTGCCTTGGAAACCCTAGTTTGACTAGGTATCTTGAGTAACTTTTCCAACAAGCTATCTCACCAATTGATCAAAATTCTCAAGGGAAACTTCAAAATTAATTATCTTATGCATATATGATCTACCATAAGCCTAGAAAGTCAAGATAATTGAAGGTTAGCAAGTTGGTTGATGGTGGTTGGCCAGATGAATTCATCTGATCAAAACTGGGTCTCCCTAGACCCTATTTCCTACAATTTTTTCACCATATGAAAATGATTCCAAGAGAAACGTTACTCTAAATGAAATTACAAACAACTTTCATGTTGAGACCTAGAGCTAGTTTTTCTTGTAAAATCATTTTCTATGTTGAAACATTATAGGTCATTTTGTCTAAACCCTAATTTGAAATTCAACTTCCCAATACCATAACTTGCTAAATATTTATGAGATGAAAGATTTACAAGTTGAAAAATCAAATTCAAGATGTCTAATTCAACTTTGATGTTGGGAGTGAGAGCTAATTAAACTTTTATGAGCATATGATATGAGGCTACATTATAGGTCACTTTTGACCTATACCATTGAACAAGTGATTTTTCCAAACTTCAAAAATACATAACTCTATCATTTCAAATCCAAATGACATTAAATTTATGAACATTTTGAAGGTCTTTGAAAGAACTATAACTTTTATGAAGACACGTTTCTCATTTGAAGCTCACATAAAAAGTTAAGCAAGGTGGAATATTGTGATATATGACTTAACACTTAGAAAAACTTTCAACATGTTGAAATTTCCAAACTTCCACCTCAAAATTAATCATGATACAAGCTTCAAATGGAAAAGTGTAAAACATGAAAGTTGTTCCTCTTGATCTAACCTTTCCAAAAAGTCCAAGTTCATCCATTTTGGACAAGAATTGCTAGGGTTGCGCATGGCATGAACATGGTATCATCATTTGGCAAAGATCAAACTTCAAATCTTCACACACACTTGCCTTGCAATCCAAGTTGATTCCAGACTCTCTCACACACTCATTTGTGGATCTTAAGCAATGATCTCATGGGCCTGAACACGCCCATGCACCCATGCATCATCAATTGCCAATTTTGGAAAGTGAATTTAAAGGTGCAAATATCATGAGCTGCAGCTATAAATAGAGCCCCTTATGCTCAGAATTAAATAGACATTCGCGTCAGCTTTGATCCTGAATCCCTAACCCTGCCATTTGAGAGGATAAACCTGAGAATTTCATCTTGAAATTGAGTTTGAATCTCACTGTTTTGAGATTTAAAACTCCAGGGATCCAAGACCTTTTGTGCATTTCATTCTACTTCTGCAAGCATTCTGAGTGAGATCAAGCACGAGCCAAGGCAAGAACAGTTGAATCCAGACCTACATTGAAGGTATTTTCTAGAAAATATCATCTCTTCGATTCTCTCTCAATCTTGCTAAATTCTTTTGATTCTTTGGTTGTCTGAAGTCCTACCAATGTAGGCAAGAAGATTGAATTGCTTAGAGGTCAAATCGAAGCAACTCAGTTGACATACCTCAAATTTCAACTCCTCATATCTTTCTATATGTGAGGAGTTAGTTAAAATTGAGATGATATTCGTGATCTACACCATTTTTCCTTTCAGATCATGTCCTCCTTTTTCATTTTTGATGAGGTGATGAATGGACCAGTCCGGCCAAGGTCGCCTGAGAAGACGACCGGCGCTTTGCTCCGACAATGATGTGGCATGGTCCTGAGCCATTGGATTGATTTAAAATGTTATAATCAGGGACGTTGCTTGTAATGACCAAGTGTGTGGCGCGCTGACTAGCGTGTACCATGGAACATGCGTTTCTCACCATTTGATTTGCCACCTCAATTAATGAGGCAGATCAAGTGGTCCACGTTTTTTTGATTTTCTGATTTTAATTTTTATTGCTTTATTTTCATTAATTCATATTAATTTTAATATTGATCCAAAAAATATGAGAGTTTCACCAAAAAAAAATTCAAAATTTTTCCTCTTTCATATTCTGAATTAAAATTATTTTTTGGATCATTATTAATATTTTTCATGATTTAATGGATTTTTCATTTGTTTTTAATTGTTTAAAAATACTTTTAAGTCTATAAAAAATCTGAAACTTTTTCTCCAAGGTCCTGACCTTGTTTGATCTATGATAAATCTCATGGCCATTTATTTGGTGTTTTGATGAGGTTTTAGGAATTTGACAAACCATATTTAATTTAAATGCATTATTTTAGTATTTTTAATTGGAATAAATGCCAAATAATTTTGTTGACCAATTGTGATGACTTGTTTATGTTTGACTCTTGTTGTTGGGCCTTGATCAAGGTTGATTTGACTTTGTCAAATTAATATCATTGGATTTAGGGGATTGATGGAATGTATATTCCATCTCCCAAAATGAATGAATGATATTAATTTGGTAAAAGTAATCCTTTGGTCAATTTGAGATTTCATCTATTCCCCTCCCACTTCATCTCATTCCCCTTCTTTATGCATTCATCTCATTTGGCCTATGATATCTCAAAGTCCTAAAGCTAGTTGATTGAAAAATTAACATGAGTATGGATGAGATTAGGCCACACCTTTTGCATATTCTTTTTGTGTGTGGTATGTTTCATGAGCATAGTTCATAATACTATGTCTCTAACATGCATTAACACCAAAATTCTATTGCTCGGTCTCAAATAGTTGTGACTTCTACATAAGTCCAATTACGATTGCTTAACATAATGTTAAATTTGTGACATAAAAGGCATAGCATTCTAGTTAGTGAGATTGTAAGTCTCCCCTCTGGCATGGTATTGTATGGAAACTTGGCCTTTTTTCCTTCCTTTGGAAGATGTCTTGGTTCAAGGATCCATGCTTGTGATAAGTGGGTTGAGTGTTCTCCAAAGAATGTCTAAGAATGAAAAACAAAACAATACTAACTTCTAACCTATTAACTACTAACTTTTAATTTCAAGCCCTTTACTTTAATGTCATTTAATTATAGTTTTTATACATTTGTCATTGTTCATATCATTCTAATTGTTTATGTTAATGTAATTTTCACTTTGTCCATTTGGACCATATTGTGTGATATATTTTATTTGTGTATACTTTGTTTGTTTGTGTGGTCTTTGACCATTAATGTACATAATAACAACAAAAACCCTAAAAAACTTTTGTGTGGACTGTTCGCTTGATCTTGGACAAATGGACTTAGAACTTAGGCAACATTCCTATGCTAAAGGACTTGGCCAATGCCAACTTATTGAGAAACCAAGTGCTTGCAATTTGAAACTTCATCTGATACATCATTCAAGATCTCTCTAAGTTCATCTGCAACATGATCATTGTGAAGCTGTTATTTTGAACCTGTGACTTGTGAAATTCATCTGTTACATGGGCTACCTTGAAGAAAATCATGGAATGGATAAGCTTGGATGTGGCTATCTTTATTTGATGCCTTGCTCTTCAAGATAATATAATTGTGCATTTGGGTGTTGCTTGATTCTAAAAGTCCAAGGGAATTCTGGGTTTTTATTGACATTCTTGTCTATTGGATTGCTACCCATTTGGTCAGATCTCTTCAACTCTAAACTTTAATTTTGTACATAGGATAGTCTTTTCATCTTCTCCTCACTTCTTTAATTTCAAAATATCTCCCTCCCTTTTTCAAAACTTTCTTTGATTGAACTTATTTTGTTCTAAACTTTGACCACTTTTGCAAAAAGATAGAAACTTTGGCCTTATGCCATTGCATTTTCAAACTTCTTTTCTTGAATCAAACTTGTAAATAAACTTAACTACACTTGACTTAAACTTTCAAAAAGCCAAAAAGAACTAACTCATTCAAACCATTTTTAGGCATTTGTGCCTTTCAAATTTAATTTTTGTTAAAAGCAATGCATCCACTTTGAAATTTGTATCACGAACTACGAGGTTTTGATCCCTCCTTTTTATGTTGGTACGTAGGCACAAGATCGAAGGTCTTGCCAAACACAAAAATATAATTAATGAATTCTTTTCTCATCCCCCCATTCTATTTGTTTGTAAACATCACTTTGTACCAAATACATATGCATACAAAAAGGGCTCCCTAGGAGTACCTGGGACACTTTGGGTGCTAACACCTTCCCCCTGTGTAACCAACCCCCTTACCTGTAATCTCTGACATTTTATTAGTTTTGATTTGAAAACTTCTTACTCTTTTGGGTTTTGTTCGTACTTTTTCCCTTTTCCCTTGGAAACAATAAAAGCGCGGTGGCGACTCTTGTTATTTGATCTCTAGCTTGATGATCATGAATTTACCGCTACAGAAGTCACACAAGATACCTAGATGAATTAGGGCTTCCAAGGCAAACAAGCTTTAAACTCTTGATGACTTCTTGATCAAAATGATAAATGAAGATCATGGGGATCCATATATGATGTTTAGAACCAATGTGAACCATCTCTTGATTGATCTCTTTGTATTGAGGGTCCCAAACCCTAGTTGTGAGCTTGATGAGGCATTGGTGGATGCACACACTACCTACAAAAGAAACAAAGTTATACATAGACATATTTTTGGTATTTTGGTTAGTAAATAATGAAAAACAAAGTATGATATACTCAAATTGTGTTTGGTGATCTCTCCCAATGCAAACCCAATGAATGATGAATAAGAAGGATGTCAAGGTGTGATCCCAAAGCCAATGCAAATGATGAGATAGTGATGAGAAAAACAAATACAAATAGTGGTGAACCATTGATTAGAGATTGTGATAAATCAATCACAATGTAAAATTAAATATTAAATAATGATTATTATTTTTGTTTATTTATATTTTCATTTTTAAATAAATAAAAAATAAATTAGTTTTTATTATTCGAATTTCTTTTTTTAACCATAAATTATTTGAATTTCTTAATAACTATATATCTTTAATTCTTTTAATATTTAAATCAAACAAACTTATTATTTTTTTCAATTTTTAGAAAAAGAAAATTTAGTAAATTTATTTTATTGCTATCCATATTTATGATAAAAGATCTATAAATTCATTTTTAATGAAAAAATTATTACAAATGGATCTAGACTTCTGTTTTAAATTACAAATTTATTTTTAATATCTCTAATTTTACTATTAAGGGAATTTTTTTAAAATCTTTTATTATTTATTATTTTTGGTTAATCAAACATAGTTTTAAAAATAATTTATTTACTTCATATATAGAATTCTAAAAATCAGGGATGATGAGATAGAAATTAAACTTTTAGAGTTACAAGGAAACATGATTATTCAGAATCAATTCAATAAAAATTTAGCCTCATCTAGCTTAACCAAAAATAATGAGAAACCTATTATTCTGAATAATGAAGATGGGTATATTAACAAAATAGAAAAATTAATATCGCATAAATGGTATAGTAAAATAAATCTCATTGTTAAAGATAAAACTTATGAATTAATTGCTTTAATTGATTCAGGAGCAGATTTAAATTGCATCCAAGAAGGGTTGATCCCAACCCAATATTATGAAAAAACCAAAGAATCTTTAAGAGGAGCCAATGGTAATAGATTACAAGTTTCTTACAAATTATCAAGTGCTAAAATTTGTAAAGATCAGATTTGTTATAAAACCTCTTTTCTTTTAGTAAGAAATATTCATGAGTCCATTATTCTAGGAACCCCTTTTCTAGCTTTACTCTACCCTTTCACAGTTAATAATGCAGCTATAACCACTAATGCTTTAGGGCGTGAAATTAAATTTGAATTCTTAGAACCACCTAAGATTAGGGATCTTAACTCTGTCCAGAGTAAGGTTATATCATTTATTAATCAAATTAATAATAAAAGAAAACAAATTAATTTCATTAATAGAGAAATACACTATAAAAAGATAGAAGATCAACTCCAATCTCCAAGTATTCAAGAAAAAATTAAAGGTATACAAAATAAATTCATTAAAGATCTTTGCTCAGAACAACCTAATGCTTTCTGGAAAAGAAAAGTGCATACTATCTCATTACCCTATGAACCTGACTTTAAGGAAGCAAATATCCTCACTAAAGCCAGACCAATACAAATGAATAAACAAAATTTAGACTATTGTAAAAAAGAAATAAAAGATTTCTTAGACAAAGGATTGATTAGGCCCAGTAAGTCTCCTTGGACTTGCTCCGCTTTCTATGTTACCAATGCTTCTGAGCTAGAAAGAGGAAGTCCTCGGTTAATAATAAATTACAAACCCTTAAATAAAGCATTACAATGGATTAGGTATCCCATACCTAATAAAAAGGATTTGATAAACAGATTACATAATAAAAGTATATTTTCAAAGTTTGATCTTAAATCTGGATATTATCAAATACAATTAAAGGAAGAAGATAAATATAAAACCACTTTTGTGGTGCCCTTTGGTCACTATGAATGGAATGTCATGCCTTTCGGATTAAAAAATGCTCCTTCCGAGTTCCAAAATATTATGAATACTATATTTAATGATTGCTCGCACTTTACCATAGTCTATTAAGATGACATATTAGTATTTTCAGATTCTATAAATCAGCATATACAACATATGAACCTATTTTATGAGATAATTAAAGAGAATGGGTTAGTCTTGTCTGAAAAGAAACTTAAAATATTTCAATCTAAAATAAGATTTTTGGGTTTTGATATTTCCCAAGGTATGTATACCCCCATTAGTAGATCTTTAGAATTTATTAATAAATTTCCAGATGAACTAAAGGATAAAACTCAGTTGCAAAGATTCTTAGGTTGTATAAATCATGTGGCTAACTTTATACCCAACTTAAGAACCATTTGTATACCATTATTCAAGAGACTTAGGAAGAATCCTCCTCCTTGGTATGATTCAATGACCCAAAGTGTTTTTCAATTAAAGAAAATAGTTAAAAAAATTACCCTGTTTAGGGATACCTGATCCTAGTGCCAACCTTATTGTTGAAACCGATGCCTCAGACATAGGCTTTCGGGGAGTTCTAAAACAAATACTTCCGGGCATGGAAAAGGAACAAGCGGTCAGATATTACTCTGGAACTTGGAACCCAGCTCAATTAAACTATAGTACTATTAAAAAAGAAATTTTATCTATTGTTTTGTGTATTACAAAATTTCAAGATGACTTGTTTTCAAAAACATTTTTATTAAAAATAGATTGCAGAGCTGCACAAAGTGTTTTACAAAAGGATGTTAAAAATTTAGTTTCAAAACATATATTTGCTAGGTGGCAAGCATTACTTTCTTGTTTTGATTTTGAAATCGAGCATATTCAAGGAATTAAAAATTCATTACCAGATTTTCTAACCAGGGAATTTTTACAGGGAAAACATGAGTAAAAACTCAATTGACCCCAGAGATGATTATGGTCCTCCCATTAAAGATAAAAAAGATAAGGAAATAATTTTAGGTTCTCCATCTTTTATTTCCAAAGTTACCTCTCCTATTACTGCTGCTCCCCTGACTACTACTAAGCCTACATTATTAACTCCATTAGCTTTTACATCTCAAATTACCAGTCCATTATCTATCCAGAAAAATCACCCGTCTAAACTAGCCTACTATACACCTCCTTCTTCTTTACCAAAATTGACCTTTATTACCAAAGATTTGTCTATACCAATATTACCTTTAGAAACCCTTTACTGTCCTCCAAACTCCTCTTTATTACAAAATATTTCAAGAATTTTCCCCCCTGGATTTTACTTCATTCCTAAAGACCAAACCAAGACTAGAAAATTCTACGAATTTATCCTGGTAGATTCTGAGTCTATTACTCTTACCCACCAAACAGATCCGAGTGATAAATCTAAGATAAAGTTCTCTAAATTCAAAGTGAATAAGGTATTATCTCCTTCTGATTGGAATCAACCTCCATCATAATTAAAATCTTTTTCCAGAGCCTTTACTCCACAATACTATTTGTACTTTGATTACATGGATGCTTGGTTCAATTTTTTGTCGGTCGAACCTTTCGACCACACTTGGTTTATATGGTTCAACAAGGATATTTCACTTAGCTTTCCTAATTGGTTTATCCAGTGGTTCATAATTGTTGGGCCAATTTTAGAAATATTTCCTGATTATGCCTCAAAAGCCTTTAACAATTTTACAGCAAAAACTACCTGTCCTGATTACAAGTCTTTATTATGTTTTTGTGTTGTTTTTGGAATTACATGGATTTCATCTTGGACCTTTTCAACTAATCCATTATGGGAAGGGTCCTCTTCTACTCAACTGGTCAAGAAATTTTCTGTTAAATGGTGGTCAAAGTTTAATCCAGATTTGCTTTCTCCATCAAGATTAGAGTCTTGGTTCAAGTCTCATTCAGGTCTTTGCAAAGAAAAGGTCATTTCTCCAAAAGATACATCGTTCTTATTAGATAAATCAAAATTACTTGCCTCTTTATCTGCTACTTCCAGCCATAAAGAATTCTTGAACAGAATTAAAGAAGCTACGACTGCTTTATCTGAAAGTGATAGTGCTTCTAGCACTTCTGAAAATAATAATGAAGATGATTGTTATGGAATCATAGATCTCTAAATTATGTTGAAGATAAGTTCAATTATGATAAAGATAAGATTTTGAAGATTCCTCTCGTCAGAATTATTTTGAAGAAGATAAGAAGTTAAAGACAACAACGGCCCCCTTTGTTGGCCTCAATTACCTTCCACTCAGAATTACTTTTGAATTATTGACTCTACTTTATTAAAGTTTTTTGTTTTGTTTCAATTATTCAGACCATGTGGGTCATTACTTTATTAAAGTCTTTTGTTTTATTTCAATTATTCAGACCATGTGGGTCATTACTTTGTATAAAGTTTATGCTTAGTTTAATTTAGTTTGAAGTCCGTGTGGATCCTTGCCTATAAAAGGATAATTTGTGTGTTGTGAAAGGCATTCGAGTTTTCAGTCTTAAAACATGGAAATCTTGATTGCCATCCTTTGTAAGTATTTGCATAAATAAAAGCAAGTCTTTTAATATTTTCAACAAGTCTTCCATGTCTTCCGCATATTATCTTACTCTTGCAATTTATTTTATCAATAATATCTTTATCTTTACTACTAATATTTCACCCATTATGTTTATCATTATTATTATTATTTTAGATTGTAGTAATCTTCGTCTCGAGATAAAGTATTTATCTCTCCTGAAGAAGTTTCTATGTTTAAGGTTTTTAATTTAGTAACTAATTCCTCTATTTTATGAGTAGTATCTCGACCTAGACTCATTCCTTTCAACTCTTGGTTAGAAGGAGTATGGTATTGATAAATACGTCGGATAGGATCCAATTTATAGTCTTTAACATCCTTAGGTTGAGGAATAGAGTTTTCTATCCTATCTAATTATTGGGGCATAGTGTGAAGTATTTGGTTTGAATAGTTAATCTGACTATGCAGATTATTAATGTATTTTCTCTGATCTACAGGATTAGCTATCGATTTAAATGGTGAAGCTTCTATTTCTATGTTCTCTTTAGAAGGGGTAATTCTAATAGCTTCCAATGGTGGATGAACCGACTCTATAATTTCTTTCCTAGAAGTTTTCCATCTGGTACTTATCCTAACATTAGCATCTAAGTACATCTTAACAGCAAAAGGGTTTTCTATCTCTTCTTCTAGACAGAGTAATTCAAACCATGTAAAGAAATAGATATTAATTTCATGTGTTTCTAGAAACCTATAAAAATTTTGCAAATACATTTGAGTCTGATCTTTAGAGAAATTTGAGAAATACCAATTTCTCTTTTCTAAATTATAAATGGCCTCAAAGTCAGCTCTAATCCAAGCTTTGTCTATGACAAAGGGTTCGTCATTTGTAATAACACCTAGTATTTGGGATTCAGTTGGAGAGGGCGACCTAGAGGTCCTCTCAGAGTATAGCGGTTGGGGAATTGTAGGAGTAATGTTTACTCCTGCAAGGTTTACCCTAATTGTTGAATCAACTGAATGTCTAGCACTAGATGTTGACCCAATACTACTAGATTGATGATAATGATAAGATTGGCTTCTATTCATCCTGATCCTGACAGATCCATCAATATCTTGAATAACATCTCTAATAGTTCTGGCTTCAATCTTTTCAGATTTAACCACATCTTATAATATCCATTCTTGAGGGAATTTTTCTATAATATCCGAAGCAGTCAGTATTTTTGGGGTCATAACATTAGACCTGCTAAGATTTGCTTCAATAATACAAGTTTCATTTCTTGGAGTAGTTTTGAGTGATTTAAAATCATAATTAACATTAGAGACTTTGTAGGTAATTCTACTAATAACGTCAATATTGACAACTCCAAGTTTAAAATTATCACTTAGACCTTGGACGTATATAACTAATGAATTCTTAGTAAATTCATCAGCCAAGCTCATAGAGTAATTGGGATGGCAGTTAAAGTAGACTGGACCATCGTTAAGATTTGATTCAACTATAGCAATAGTTGAATTATGAAAATCTTTAATTCTAGTGTCTCGAAGAACTAGCAATATAGGGGTGTTTAATCCTAGTTTATGTAATGGTTTTATAGCTATCTGAATCAATCCTAGATGGATATAGCGATAACCTTCTCTATAATGTGTTTCTAATAATTTTTTGTTTAACAAATTAATAGTTTCATGCTTGTTACTAACAGAAGTAGCGGATTCAACAGTATGAATAATCTTTTGACTTTTAAAATCAAAAGTACCAATTTTATATATTTCTTTAAATTTAATTTCTGGCATAGACCAGTTAACTAATCTATTTTCCATTTCCTGAATTTCTAATTCTTGGTTTTGGAAGGTATCTTGATCTAATTCAATTTTATCATTATTTAAGGTAGCAGGAACTAAGGTTCGGTTATTAATTTTACTCCGTGAACTACATCCTAATTCGCTAAAAGCCTTGATGATTTGAGACATGGTTTCAAAACAATACAAATAGCTTTATTAAATCAAACTAGTTATTCTTCAGGTTTCTCACCCACTATCTATCTCTATCCTCCCCCTTATTGTTTATTTTCTTAACGGCAACTACAGTGTGCTAAACCAACGGATTTACTGCCTCACCTATCTGGACTTACGACCTGGACCACACACTACCAGCAGGTACCCTTAGAGAAATTCAAAGCTCAGGGTTACGGTTAAAAAGAAACAGTGAAAAAAGAAAACTTTTCAAATAACTTTTTTTTTTAAAATAAAACTAGTAGAAATCTAGTAAAAGATAATGCAAGTCAGTAATCACCACCAACCGGGCTCTGATACCAGAGCGGTAGGGGCCTCTAAAATAATAATAATAATAATAAACATAATGGGTGAAATATTAGTAGTAAAGATAAAGATATTATTGATAAAATAAATTGCAAGAGTAAGATAATATGCGGAAGACATGTTGAAAATATTAAAAGACTTGCTTTTATATATGCAAATACTTACAAAGGATGGAAATCAAGATTTCCAAGTTTTAAGACTGAAAACTCGAATGCCTTTCACAACACACAAATGATCCTTTTATAGGCAAGGATCCACACGGACTTCAAACTAAATTAAACTAAGCATAAACTTTATACAAAGTAATGACCCACATGGTCTGAATAATTGAAATAAAACAAAAGACTTTAATAAAATAATGACCCACATGGTCTGAATAATTGAAATAAAACAAAAAACTTTAATAAAGTAGAGTCAATAATTCAAAAGTAATTCTGAGTGGAAGGTAATTGAGGCCAACAAAGGGGGCCGTTGTTGTCTTTAACTTCTTATCTTCTTCAAAATAATTCTGACGAGAGGAATCTTCAAAATCTTATCTTTATCATAATTGAACTTATCTTCAACATAATTTAGAGATCTATGATTCCATAACAATCATCTTCATTATTATTTTCAGAAGTGCTAGAAGCACTATCACTTTCAGATAAAGCAGACATAACTTCTTTAATTTTGTTCAAGAATTCTTTATGGCTGGAAGTAGCAGATAAAGAGGCAAGTAATTTTGATTTATCTAATAAGAACGATGTATCTTCTGGAGAAATGACCTTTTCTTTGCAAAGACTCGGATGAGACTTGAACCAAGAATCTAATCTTGATGGAGAAAGCAAATCTGGATTAAACTTGGACCATCATTTAACAGAAAATTTCTTGACCAATTGAGTAGAAGAGGAACCTTCCCATAATGGATCAGTTGAAAAGTTCCAAGATGAAATCCATGTAATTCCAAAAACAGCACAAAAACATAATAAAGACTTGTAATCATGACAGGTAGTTTTTGCTGTAAAATTGTTAAAGGCTTTTGAGGCATAATCAGGAAATATTTCTAAAATTGGCCCAACAATTATGAACCACTGGATAAACCAATTAGGAAAGCTAAGTGAAATATCCTTGTTGAACCATATAAACCAAGTATGGTTGAAAGGTTCGACCGACAAAAAATTGAACCAAGCATCCATGTAATCAAAGTACGAATAGTATTGTGGAGTAAAGGCTTTGGAAAAAGATTTTAATTCTGATGGAGGCTGATTCCAATCAGAAGGAGATAATACCTTATTCACTTTGAATTTAGAGAACTTTATCTTAGATTTATCACTCGGATCTGTTTGGTGGGTAAGAGTAATAGACTCAGAATCTACCAGGATAAATTCGTAGAATTTTCTGGTCTTGGTTTGGTCTTTAGGAATGAAGTAAAATCCTGGGGGGAAAATTCTTGAAATATTTTGTAATAAAGAGGAGTTTGGAGGACAGTAAAGGGTTTTTAAAGGTAATATTGGTATAGATAAATCTTTGGTAATAAAGGTCGATTTTGGTAAAGAAGAAGGAGGTGTATAGTAGGCTAGTTTATACGGGTGATTTTTCTGGATAGATAATGGACTGGTAATTTGAGATGTAAAAGCTTATGAAGTTAATAATGTAGGCTTAATAGTAGTCAGGGGAGCAGCAGTAATAGGAGAGGTAACTTTGGAAATAAAAGATGGAGAACCTAAAATTATTTCCTTATCTTTTTTATCTTTAATGGGAGGACCATAATCATCTCTGGGGTCAACTGATTTTTTACTCATGTTTTCCCTGTAAAAATTCTCTAGTTAGAAAATCTGGTAATGAATTTTTAATTCCTTGAATATGCTCGATTTCAAAATCAAAACAAGAAAGTAATGCTTGCCACCTAGCAAATATATGTTTTGAAACTAATATTTTAACATCCTTTTGTAAAACACTTTGTGCAGCTTTGCAATCTGTTTTTAATAAAAATGTTTTTGAAAACAAGTCATCTTGAAATTTTGTAATACACAAAACAATAGATAAAATTTCTTTTTTAATAGTATTATAGTTTAATTGAGCTGGGTTCCAAGTTCCAGAATAATATCTGACCACTTGTTCCTTTTCCATGCCCGGAAGTATTTGTTTTAAAACTCCCCTAAAACCTATGTCTGAGGCATCAGTTTCAACAATAAGGTTGGCACTAGGATCAGGTATCCCTAAACAGGGTAATTTTTTAACTATTTTCTTTAATTGAAAAACACTTTGGGTCATTGAATCATCCCAAGGAGGAGGATTCTTCCTAAGTCTCTTGAACAATGGTATACAAATGGTTCTTAAGTTGGGTATGAAGTCAGCCACATAATTTATACAACCTAAGAATCTTTGCAACTGGGTTTTATCCTTTAGTTCATCTGGAAATTTATTAATAAATTCTAAAGATCTACTAATGGGGGTATACATGCCTTGGGAAATATCAAAACCCAAAAATCTTACTTTAGATTGAAATATTTTAAGTTTCTTTTCAGACAAGACTAGCTCATTCTCTTTAATTATCTCATAAAATAGATTCATATGTTGTATATGCTGATTTATAGAATCTGAAAATACTAATATGTCATCTAAATAGACTATGGTAAAGTGCGAGTAATCATTAAATATAGTATTCATAATATTTTGGAACTCGGAAGGAGCATTTTTTAATCCGAAAGGCATGACATTCCATTCATAGTGACCAAAGGGCACCACAAAAGTGGTTTTATATTTATCTTCTTCCTTTAATTGTATTTGATAATATCCAGATTTAAGATCAAACTTTGAAAATATACTTTTATTATTTAAGAGGGAAAACGAAATAACAGAGAACGAATGCGCTTTTCTGGTCTGAAATTTTATTTTAATAAGACCTTAGAAAGCGCTTTTGTGTAAAGCGCTTTCTAAGGTATGCCTAAGACAGCGCTTTCCAAAAGCGCTTTCTAAACCCCCCCTTAGACAGCGCTTTTGGTTTTATTTATTTTTTTAATTTAAAGACTTTAGACAGCGCTTTATCAAAAGCGCTGTCTAAGGTCTATATTTAAAAGCGCTTCCTAAAAGCGCTGTCTAAGGGGGGGTCTTAGACAGCGCTTTTAAAAAGCGCTGTCTAAGACCCCCCCTTAGACAGCGCTTCTAGTATTTTCTTGGAACATTTTCAGCGCTTTATTTTAATTTTAACCTTAGACAGCGCTTTCTGTTAAAAGCGCTGTCTAAGATGCGCTGTTAAAAGCGCTTTTTGGCGTAGTGATTTAAGATCAAACTTTGAAAATATACTTTTATTATGTAATCTGTTTATCAAATCCTTTTTATTAGGTATGGGATACCTAATCCATTGTAATGCTTTATTTAAGGGTTTGTAATTTATTACTAACTGAGGACTTCCTCTTTCTAGCTCAGAAGCATTGGTAACATAGAAAGCGGAGCAACTCCAAGGAGACTTACTGGGCCTAATCAATCCCTTGTCTAGGAAATCTTTTATTTCTTTTTTACAATAGTCTAAATTTTGTTTATTCATTTGTATTGGTCTGGCTTTAGTGGGGATATTTGCTTCCTTAAAGTCAGGTTCATAGGGTAATGAGATAGTATGCACTTTTCTTTTCCAGAAAACATTAGGTTGTTCTGAGCAAAGATCGTTAATGAATTTATTTTGTATACTTTTAATTTTTTCTTGAATACTTGGAGATTGCAGTTGATCTTCTATCTTTTTATAGTGTATTTCTTTATTAATGAAATTAATTTGTTTTTTTTTATTATTAATCTGATTAATAAATGATATAACCTTACTCTGGACAGAGTTAAGATCCCTAATCTTAGGTGGTTCTAAGAATTCAAATTTAATTTCACGCCCTAAAGCATTTGTGGTTATAGCTGCATTATTAACTGTGAAAGCGTAGAGTAAAGCTAGAAAAGGGGTTCCTAAAATAATGGACTCATGAATATTTCTTACTAAAAGAAAAGAGGTTTTATAACAAATCTGATCTTTACAAATTTTAGCACTTGATAATTTGTAAGAAACTTATAATCTATTACCATTGACTCCTCTTAAAGATTCTTTAGTTTTTTCATAATATTGGATTGGGATCAACCCTTCTTGGATGCAATTTAAATCTGCTCCTGAATCAATTAAAGCAATTAATTCATAAGTTTTATCTTTAACAATGAGATTTATTTTACTATACCATTTATGCGATATTAATTTTTCTATTTTGTTAATATACCCATCTTCATTATTCAGAATAATAGGTTCCTCATTATTTTTGGTTAAGCTAGATGAGGCTAAATTTTTATTGAATTGATTCTGAATAATCATGTTTCCTTGTAACTCTAAAAGTTTAATTTCTATCTCATCATCCCTCGCTTTTAGAATTCTAATTTCATTTTTTAAATTACTAATTTCTTCTTGTAAATCTTTAATAGAAATAGTTTTTTCAACCGGTTTCTTAAATAAATCCATAACATTTTTAAATTCTACTTTGTGAATATTCTTTTTGGAAATATCATTTTCATCTATAATACTTTTAATTTGTCTCATGAAAGCATTCTTACTTTCTGAATTTTCCATTTTGTCTAATATTCCTATCAAAGTATTAGCTTGATTATTTGTTAAAACATTAATTATTTTGTTGCAATTGTCACAATTACAGAAATCTAGGCCTAAACATTCATCAAAATCATCATCCGATTTTTCAGAATTGTCAATTTGATGTATTTCTTCGTAAGAAGATTCTTCAGATGTTGACGACCCTTCTTCCTCCGAGTTTAACAATATGTTATTTAAAGTAGTTATTAAACTTTCTTTTAACTCTTCTGAAATGTCTAAGTTACTCAGTTGATTAATTTTTTCTTGAACCTTACATTTATTAGCATAATGGCCAAAACGACCACACTTATAGCATTTAACATCTTTATCCTTGGGTTTAGATTTATTATTATATTTTCTGTAAGGTTTTTTACCATAATTTTTCTTGTAAGGTTTTTTATAAAATTCTGGCTTGTCTTTGTAAAATTGCTTCTTATGATAATGGAAGTTATTTCTTCCTTTACTAGCATGTTTTTTATTCTTGGGGTTACTCGGAGCTCTCAAAGGAGTAGCTCCATATTGCTCGCAAAATGATCCCATTTCACGTCTATTACTAGCCTTTTCATTCTTGATCTTATTTTGTAATTTATAATCTGTACAAATTTGTATACCAGTTTCAATTACATAATTAGATAATTCTCCAATGGTTAATGACTGATAGGGGATCGTTCCATTAAAATTTTGCTTAATATTAATTTTTACCTTTTCTGCAAATAACCTAGGTAAACCACTAGTAAATCTTTCTTTCCAAGAAGTTTTCCATCTGGTACTTATCCTAACATTAGCATCTAAGTACATCTTAACAGCAAAAGGGTTTTCTATCTCTTCTTCTAGACAGAGTAATTCAAACCATGTAAAGAAATAGATATTAATTTCATGTGTTTCTAGAAACCTATAAAATTTTTGCAAATACATTTGAGTCTGATCTTTAGAGAAATTTGAGAAATACCAATTTCTCTTTTCTAATATATAAATGGCCTCAAAGTTAGCTCTAATCCAAGCTTTGTCTATGACAAAGGGTTCGTCATTTGTAATAACACCTAGTATTTGGGATTCTGTTGGAGAGGGCGACCTAGAGGTCCTCTCAGAGTATAGCGGTTGGGGAATTGTGGGAGCAAAGTTTACTCCTGCAAGGTTTACCCTAATTGTTGAATCAACTGAATGTCTAGCACTAGATGTTGACCCAATACTACTAGACTGATGATAACGATAAGATTGACTTCTATTCATCCTGATCCTGACAGATCCATCAATATCTTGAATAACATATATATATATATATATATATATATATATATATATATATATATATATATATATATATATATATATATATATATATATATATATATATATGATTTGGTTTATAAAATCAAATTAATGATCACTTTTAATGTCTATCTATACATAAAGCAACATGATCACATGAATTAGTTTTTTTTTATTTTGTAACCTGTAATTAATATTCAGACAGTGGATGAAATAGAAAATTTTATCCAAATAACCATTTTTTCAAATAAATACACAAAGTAACCAACTTTTCCAACTATTTTCTAAAGTAACCCACTTTCAAACCAAAAAATTCTCAAAACAAAGGAGGCGTTAATCCAATTGGTGTCTGTTTACAACACATAAGAGAAGATGCTAATCCAATTGACGACAATGTACAAATACGTAGGAGAGAGAATATACTTTCTCTCCTATATATTTGTACACTTACATCAATTGAATTATCGTCTCCTCTTATGTGTTTTACACAGGCGCAAATTGGATTGAGGCCTCCTTTGTTTTGAGATTTTTTTTTGTTTGAAAATGGGGTACTTTGGAAAATAGTTGAAAAAGTGAATTATTTTGGATATTTATTTGAAAAAATGGGTTATTTAGATAAAAATTTCGATGAAATACGCTACTATACCCAAAAAAATTGATGATCACACAACAATAACATAAGAAAAAAAACTTATGTAAAGATAATATAATAGCAAAACTCCAACAAGTCAATTTCCCATCACTTTTATCTAGGGGTGTTCAAAACCGAATCAATCCAATAGAAAACCGCAAGTTAAACTAAACCAAACCGAAACCGTAAAAAAACGTATTTGTTTTGGATGTGTTTGAGCCATTTTGTAACAAAATCACATAGTTCTGTTTGGTTTACGGTTTGTATTTTGCAAACCGAACTAAACCAAACCAAACCGCATTATGTTACAATCCAAATTTCACTTATCACACATCCAACCCAAAACCCAAACATATTATTCTTTAACCTTACAAATATTCTTTTACTCACACTTAAGGTTTTAGTTTCAACCTTCTCAAATCTCTCTTTGTAGTATCACACATATTTCTCATGTACATCTCACCTCTTATGTTTTTTATGTTTCATCTTCTAATCACTCATCTCTTATGTTTTTTATTTTTTATCTTCTCATTTTTATGTTATTATTTTCTCTTCCAATTACATTTTATCGCATATTTCTTATCTAATCTCGCATCTCTTATGTACTTGCTTTTTCATTTTCTTTAATCTCTCCTCTCCTCAGCTTTTTCTTTTTTTTAATATTATTTTTTATATTATTGTATGGTACTATTTTATGTTATTTATTTTATTTTTTCTAATCTTATTTTTGTATATTGAATGAGAATTTTATGTCTATGATAAGTTTTATTGTAATTTGGTAATATGTGAATGACTAAACACAAAGTTATGTGGTTCTCTATAGGTGTATGTATGACTCAATAAAAATCTTGTAAAAAACTGAACCAATCGAACCAACTCAAATCGCATTGATTTGGTTCGGTTTTATTTCTAAAAGACCAAACCAAATCGAATCACATATTTTTTTCTCTTGCAGTTCGGATGATCTTTTTGCATAAAATACGCTCAAATGATTAAATGTAACTATAATAATAATAAATGATTAAAAAATATGACCATGAAGCAATTCGTTACATGTAACTATCATAATAATAAATGATTAAAAAATATATATTTCACAAATTTGATAAGTATATCTTGAATTTTTATTTTAAAAAAATTAAAAATAATTTTAAAGATGTATAATTGATTCAATGTGTTTGATTATTTTTTTTAAATAGATTTTCCTAGTTCTCAAAAAAAATTATATACGAGAATAAGTTATTATTGATTTAAATATTTTTAGAAATAATGCCAAAAAATAATAATTTTATATACGAAAAAATATATTATGGATTAAAATATTTTATATATTAAAAAAATTATAAACACAAATTTATTTTCTATCATTTTATTTTTATTACATTTTTAAAACAAATGCGCAAAATTTTATGAAATGGGAATAATGAAATTATTGATCAAAAAATTAAAATATAACGAGAACAAGTTTCCTATTAATTCAATTATTTTTGTAATATGAAAACAACTTATTCAGTGGCGGAACTGAGGGGGGACGTGGGAAGGCCACGACCACCCCTCAACTTTTTTTTTAATTCATATATATTAAATTACTAAAACATCATTATTTTAAATTAAAATTAATTTTTATTTTTTCTTTTTCATTCAAAGTTAGGTTAAAATACAGATAAGGTAAAAAGCTCCTACCTTTCCTTTCTTTCTCATATGGGTTTGCTACCGGCACCGGAATCGGAACAGATTAAAGTGATCGACATCTAACAGGTAAAAAAACTTTATTCATTCTTCTTTTATTAAAAGTAATAAATTAAAGTGATTGCTTGATTTGTGTTTTTGAGATTTTTAGGGTTCTTCTTTCTTGATGTGTTAAAATAATCTATATGAGGTTTATTAAGCCAATTCATAACACTGTAATTTACAAATATAGTTATACACTGTAATAAGGTTTATTTAATCATTGTTGCTGCTAATTTCTAATAGTGAAGTTACTGGTATTTGAAAACGGATTAAAGTTGATTAATTAAGTTTATTAATTTTTTTCTCTTTTAATTTTTAGGTTCTCTAAATTGATTTTTGGACTAATATGATATTATAGGAAGAGTAAAGATGAATAATAGGAAAATTGATTCTTTTTTCAAAAGGAAAGCATGTGAAATTGAAAGAGAAGAGAGAGATGAAGAAATTATAATCCCTACATCCGAATTTGAAACAGTTCTTGAGAATCCAACAAATGAAGAGCATCATGGTTTTGAAAATTCTTTGGAACGCGATCCTGGAAAGCGTCATCCGATTTGGTAATATCCTCCAAATCAAGTGGATGCAATACGAAGAGCTTATCTAAAATTGGGTCCATATCAAATTCATTTAGAAAATTATCCTTTGTTCGGTAACGAGGATCATCCGAGAAGGTTTCAACATACTTGGTTTAGCATATTTCCATCATGGTTAGAATATTCACCATCTGAAGATGCCGCATATTGCTTACCATGTTACCTTTTTAGCAAAAAACTAAGTGGACGTCCCAGATCACTTGTCTTTATTTCTATGGGTTTTAGAAATTGGAAGAAAGTTAGGAATGGAAAACATTGTTCCTTTCTTAAACACATAGGGAAGGATCCTTGCTCACCACACAACAATGCAATGAAAGCTTGTCAAGACTTGTTGAATCAAGATGGTCATATTAGAAATGTTATTCAAGTGCAAAGTTCAAGTCAAAGAATGAATAATCGATTACGACTCAAGACTTCAATTGACATTGTTCGCTGGTTAACACTACAAGCTTGTGCTTTTAGGGGTCACGATGAAAGTAGCAAATCAAGAAATCAAGGTAACTTTCTTGAGTTATTGAAACTTTTAGCATCCTACAATGATAAAGTTGCAAAAGTTGTGTTGGAAAATACTCCACAAAATTGCAAGTATACTTCACATCAAATTCAAAAAGAGCTCTTGCAAATTCTTTCTAGTAGGGTGAAAAAGAGTATTCGTGAGGAAATTGGTGATTCCAAATTTTGTATCGTTGTTGATGAAGCTCGTGATGAGTCAAAAAAGGAACAAATGGCTCTTGTATTAAGATTTGTTGATAAAGTTGGTTTAATACAAGAGAGATTTTGTGATGTGGCACATGTTAAAGACACCACATCTTTAACTCTTAAGGAAGCAATATGTGATATACTTTCTCGACATAACCTTGATGTTTCTAACATTCGTGGCCAAGGGTATGATGGTGCTAGCAATATGAGAGGAGAATGGAATGGTTTACAAGCCCTCTTTATGAAGGATTGTCCTTATGCATACTATGTTCATTGTTTTGCTCATCGATTGCAACTTGCATTAGTTACATCATCAAGAGAAGTCAAACTTGTTCATAAATTTTTTGAGAAGATGATCTTTGTTGTGAATGTTGTTTGTTCTTCTACAAAGCGTCATGATGAGTTACAAGCTGCCCAATTAGAAGAAATTGCTTATTTGTTAGAGATTGATGAGATTGTAACTGGTAAAGGTGCAAATCAAGTTGGTACATTGAAACGAGCTGGAGATACTCGTTGGGGGATCACATTACGATTCAATTTCTAGCTTGATAAACATGTATGAAGCAACTTGTTTAGTTTTAAAAAAAATTGCAAAAGATAGAGGGAGTTATGCTACACGTGTGGATGCAGATAGTTGTTACAATTACTTGAAGGTATTTGATTTTATATTTATTTTGCACTTGATGAAAGAAATCATGGGAATAACATATATGCTTTGTCAAGCCTTACAAAAAAAAATCAAGATGTAGTTAACGCTATGAACTTGGTTCGTTCAACAAAACATCTTATTCAAGGTTTGAGAGAAAATGGTTGGGATATATTGTTTACTAAAGTGGTATCCTTTTGTGAAAAGCATGGTATTGAGATTCCTGATCTTAATGATGTTCATTCAACAACAAGATTTGGACGCTCCCGTCTTGAAGAGAATCAAGTCACAATTCAACATTACTTTAAAGTTGAAATCTTTTTCACTACCATTGACAAACAGTTACAAGAGTCGAGTAGCAGATTCAGTGAGCATGCAATAGATTTGTTAACTCTTTCTTGTTCTTTATCTCATAAGGATGGATATAAAGCTTTTAGCATTGATACTATTTGTTCTTTAGTTGAAAAATATTATCATATGGATTTTAGTGATCAAGAGAAGAATAATTTGCAATTTCAACTCCAACATTTTCTATTTGTTGCTCGTCAAGCATCAAACTTGAATAATTTATCAACTATTCAAGAACTATGTTCATGTTTGGTTGCATCTGGACAGGCTGAAACTTACTTCTTGATTGATAGACTACTTCGTCTTATCATGACTCTTCCTGTTTCTACGACCACAACTGAGAGGTCTTTTTCAGCAATGAAAATTATTAAGACTAAGTTGAGAAACAAGATGGATGATGGGTTTGTTGGAGATAACATGACAGTATATATTGAAATGGAGATTAGTGCAAGCATTAGTTCGGAGTCAATTATTGACGATTTCAAGTCACTCGGAACGCGTAAAACATTACTTTAAGGTAGTTTTAAGTCATGTAATTTAATTTTTTCGTAATTAACTTTGTATTTATTTTAACTTTAATGTTTTATTTAAAATACTATTTACATTTTATTTATAATCTTTATTTTACGTTAGCGGTCATCCCAATTTTTTTTATCTGGCTCCGCCACTGAACTTATTGATTATTTTTTAAAATTGATTTGATTAGATCTTCCAAAAAAGAATTTTAAATTAAAATTTAAAAATGGGAACAAGTTTATTAATGATTCAAATATTTTTAAAAATAATGTCAAACCAAAGAAGAATTTTAAATTAAAACTTGTATACGGGAAAAAAATAAATTATTAATTAAAATATTTTTATATACGTAAATAATTATAGGTATGAGCTTATTATCTCATTTAAAAATAATAAACTCTTTTGGTTGAATAATTTTGTCTTTTTTTTTATTATAACTGCTCAATAATTTAATGTAATATGAAATTGAATTTTGATGGTCGTTAAAATAATTATTATTTTTAATTTTAAATTAGTTAATAAATAATTTTTATTTCTTAATTTAAGATTTTTATTGTTATTAATATTATCAACTACTAGCGTTCAGACGGGCACTCTCGTGCCTGTCTGTCCGCTTTTTTTAATGCGCACAGCAGAGAAAAATAAATGACTATTTTTCTTTTTATGAGGTTTCTATTGTATATCATATTAAAAATAATATTATTATACTTTGAAAATGGTAAACAAAGATATTCAAAATTATATTGAAGCATGCAAAGTACTATTGATATTGAGTAATCAATGACGTTCTTTAAGAGGAATGTCGAACATGAAATCTTTATTCGAAGTATTTTATTTTTCCCTGCAATTGTTTTCCATAGTAAAGAAAAAATGTAAGACTCTCAAATTATATTTTTTTTAGAGAAAAAGATAGTAAAATTAATAGTGAGTAGTGCAATATAGTTTTTTTTTACCTTATAAAGATTCAAATCAATTCTTCATACACCCTTTTATTAATGCGCTCCTGAGATTTAAAAAATTACAAATACATGACGAAATGTCATATCATCAAAGAGTACATTCAAAATATATCTCAGCTAAGTATTGTGGGACTAAGAAAATCTAATTTGAGCCCGTGGCCATTTTCAGTCTCTTTATTGCGCTACACCGAGTTTTTGTTTTTACTCTCGTACTCGTCTGTCCGCTTTTTTTATTGCGCTAACGTGTGTATATCTTTTATGATGTTTTTCACATATGTCATGTTAAAAAGAATATTACTTGGACACATTTTATAAAAATAAAATTAAGATAATATATATTCACTTTCAATATGTTTTAGTAAAGGAACACCTCTCTCTCTCTCTCTCTAATTTACTGCAAGATATTGTAACATATTGAAAATGAATATTTATCATCTTAACTATAAATAAATAAATAAATATTCCTATCTTTTCCAACCAATTTTATCTTTTGTATTATTAAATTTCTCCCTATTTTCATTTAAATATCTATTTTTATTTTCAAACTTTTTTTCAAAATCTCTTATTTTCCTTTCATTTCACACTATTGACCAACATTATAAACAACAACAACAAAAATGTTGCAAATGTATCGGTATTTAATTAACTTGCAATAGAGTACTGGATGCTACGGTGACAAATAAATCTATGAAACATCGTTAAAAAAGAAATTATTTGCATATAATGTTTTGATAATCATGAAAATAATAAATAGTACATAATCAACGCTATAAGAAAAACACATGATAGTCAACAAATCCATAATCTATCATCTTCTGCACCACCATATCTCGAAAAACCCATCTTCTGCATCACCATATCTCGAAAAGCATGTCAAAATAAGAAATGATGAAATAGACTTCTATGCCCCACGTCTTGTTCGACCGTACCAGTCTCAATAGGAAGCCTGCATTAAATTTTTGAAAGACGGTAATAAACTTCTGAATCACTAAATCCAATACTAAGAACATGCATTTTTTCTTCTTTTTCCCTTTCATTCTCTCTCTAAATTTTTAATTTTTATTTTGTTTTTTATGAGTGTGTTGTGTATGGTACTCATGATAATACTGTTTTTTTTAATTAAATTAAATGAGGAAGTTGAATATTTTGATTGGTAACAGTAATCCACGAATAATGGGTTGGTTGGAATAAAGGTATAATTGGAATGAAAATAGGTCACTTCAAAATAGCATATCCCCATTATAGATATTTATAGATACACTAATAAGAATTTATTAGAATTTAAAATAAGATGTCATAGGTTGTCTGAAACACTTCAGTGTTATCAGAGTCTCTTTATTTTTTTATTCAATTAAGGTGTGTATGTCTTGTATGAAGTTTTTTTTACATATATTCTCTGAAAAGAATATTGTTTGGACAATATTATTAGAAAAAGAAGTAAGATGATAAAATTTTAAGTTAAATTCCAAATAAACAACATTGTTCTAGGAACCAATTTAATAATGCAAAAAGCATATTATAATAATTAAAAATCATATTGTACTTCTAAATTGTTAAATTCTAAATTGTTTTAAATTCTTTCCTATTACATTATTTATCTTAATTTATAATCTCTCTCCACCTTTTTAGTATGTACACATGTAAAACAATTTTTTGTCCATAAATCTATTTCGATTTTTAACTAAATAGAAAAGAAAGACGGAAATTTTTTGTACATAAATCTATTTCGATTTTTAACTAAATCAAGATAAATTTTATTAAAATGATAAATAGTAATCATTAATCATCTATTACGTAATACTATATGCTTTAAAAATCAGAAATAATATAATAATGCAAAATAAATTGAACCAATTTTATTAGTGGAGGGTATATTAGTGGTAACTATCAAGAAGTTATTATCACACAATTTTATTTTATTATTTATTAAAAAATTAAAAGATTAAATAAGGGTAATTTTGGAAAAAATAAAAGTCACTCCAAAACATTATATCCCCTTTATCTATAGTTATAGATAAAAATTTTTTTTGACCAAATCATAACTTTTAATTTTTTTAACGCCAAATTAAAACAATTATAATGAGAACACGAAGTTACTGATCGAAAAATTGAATATTAACGACAACAAATTTACTATTGATTCAAATATATTTTTTTATAAATAATGCCAAAACAAAAATGATATTTATATAAGAAAAAATATATACTATTGATTCAATTTACTTATAGGGTAATGCTAACTTGTGCCGCAAGAGAGATAAATAAAGTAAAAAAGTCTTGGAATTTGCGCGGTAAACTTAACACAAAGTCATAATTAATGATTCTATTGTTTTTTTCAATAAAAAAATTCCATTTGTGGGTTTCTTAACTTGTGTCCTTGAGGCACAAGTTAGCATTACCCTTACTTATATATGGAAAAAAATTATAATATATAAAAATGACATTTAATAACTTTTTCATTTAAGTGTGTATTAAATATATTTAAAATTTTAATATTTATAGACAAACATTAGCTCTCCTAACCAAAACTATTTGATTATAAAAAACTTAACCTTGCATGTGCAACTAGGAATGAGTACATTCTAAAGGGAGGAATTAGTCTTATACTTATGATTAGTCAAAGTTCAAATTTCTATTAGAAGAAATCCTAGTAAACTTCTCAATCATGAATACATAGTGAACCTATAAATAAAATAATACATATAAATAGGTTGCTTGTAGTTAGTTGTAACCGCAGCACCAACATTGCAACGGCCAAGGGCACATGCTGCCGGTTGAGTTTGGAACTCAAAACTCCATCTATTGCCTCCAATTATCTCCAATAAGTATAACATAGTGGTTTTGGTTAATTAAGTCAAATTTTATTATTCAATCATAAAGTACATATTTGTAACCATCTTTATAGAACTCAATAAAATAACACATTCATGTCTCTTATCTTGCCAACAACCAGCATCTCTCCTACTTGGAATTTTAAACTTCAACTACAAGTTTCATGCTACATATAACTATGCCAGCCCAGAAGCACTCCTCAAAAGAAGAGCATTAATAGTCAAATTTTACAAGAGAAAAAGTCTACAATATTATTGTACTAACACCAAATTTTAAATACAAATAATGAAGCACCCTATTCATTCCTATAAGAATGGTTCAACACTCATCATCATCATCATATCATCCAGAGATAGAAAAAAAAATGGCAGCTACAAAGGAGAAAAAAAGTGTTGCCATAATCTTTGGTGTCACGGGACTTGTTGGGAGAGAGTTAGCCAAGAAACTAATTTTCCAATCTTGTTGGAAAGTTTATGGCATAGCTAGAAATCAAGAGACACTAATATCAAACACCCTTTTGAGCCCTTATTACAAATTCATTTCTTGTGATTTGCTTAACCCTTTGGAGACTCAAAAAAAGTTATCTTTATTACAAGATGTAACACATGTGTTTTGGGTCACATGGGCTAGTGAATTTCCACTAGACACACAAGAGAGTTGTGACCAAAACAAAGCTATGATGTCAAATGCTTTGGATTGTTTGCTCTCAAATGCAAAGAATCTAAAACATGTTTCACTTCAAACAGGTACAAAGCACTATGTATCCCTTCAAACCCCTTTTGATGAACAAAAGAAATTGTATTATTACAATGAAGAGTCTCCAAGGATGAGTAGAAGCCATAATTTCTACTATGCATTAGAGGATTTGCTTATGGAGAAATTGAATGGTAAGGTTTATTGGTCAGTGCATAGGCCTGGTTTATTGTTTGGAAATTCAATTAGATCATTTTATAATTTTATGGGGAGTTTATGTGTTTATGGGTCTATTTGTAAAAAATTGAATCTCCCTTTTGTGTTTGGTGGAACAAAAAAGTGTTGGGAGGAGTCCTACATTGATGGTTCGGATGCTAGGCTCGTAGCTGATCAACATATTTGGTCAGCTACAAAAAGTGTTGTTGTTTCTACTAACGGACAAGCTTTTAATTCAATCAATGGCCCAAGTTTCATTTGGAAAGAAATTTGGCCAATTATTGGGAAGAAATTGGGAGTTATTATAGTTCCTCAAGAAATGTTTGATGGAAATTTTTGGTATTCAAAAGCCATGATTGAGAAGGAACAAGTTTGGGAAGAGATTGTGGAGGAAAATGGATTAGTGAAAACAAAAGTTGAAAATTTGGCTAATTGGGAATTTTTAGATGCTTTATTTAGATTCCCTTTTAAGCTTATGGGGAGTAGAGATAAAGTTGATGAGTATGGCTTTGGTGTAAGGTATAAGACATTGAATTCAATATTGTATTGGATTGATTGTATGAGAGATGAGAAGGTGATTCCTTAGTTTGAAGTGTTTGGTGTTAGAAATTTATGGAGCACCACAAAATAGGTTTTTTTATAACAAATTAGTGGCAATGAGTTGTTTGCATGTGCTTGTTAAAATTTCCCTTTATTGTTTGTTTGTTTTATATACAGATGGAATCATCTTATCTTATTTAATAATGTATGTAACTTCTTTTGCACGTCACTGTCTACTTGTGTGTTACTTATTTATGACCACAAATGGGAGCATGGCTTTGTCTTCTCTATGCTTTGGCAAAGAATATAATATTTTGATAATCACTTTCAACAGATTGTTTACAACTCTAAATTATTATACACGTACATGTTGTTTTTTTATTCTAAGATACAGCACATAGGTAGTTGATTTTTGTCTTTTCTTATGGTTAAAACTATAAAAATGAAATGTTTTTAAATTGTGGGTCAATGCCATTGAAAAAGTTTAGTGATACATGAACATCTATTCATTGAACATTTATTCTTTTGTGATGGTGGTTGATAGTGTGATGAGAAAAACAAAGGCAAATAATGGTGAACCATTGATCAGAGAAGGTGATAAATCAATCACAATGTAAATTTAAATATTAAATAATGATAATTATTTTTGTTTATTTATATTTTCATTTTTCAATAAATAAAAAATAAATTAGATTTTATTATTTGAATTTCTTTATTTTTTTATCATAAATTATTTGAGTTTCTTAATAACTATGTATCTTTAATTTTTTTAATATTTAAATCTTACAAATTTATTATTTTTTTTCAATTTTTTATAAAAGAAAATTTAGTAAATTTATTTAATTTCTATTCATATTTACGTTGATCTATAAATTCATTTTTAATGGGAAAAATTATAACAAATGGATCTAAACTTTTGTTTTAAATTACAAATTTATTTTTAATATCTCTAACTTTACTATTAATGGAAATAAAAGATTATTTTTTAATATCTTTTATTATTTTTAATTTTTGATTAATCAAACATAGTTTTAAAAGTAAATTACTTACTTCATATATATACCTGGATTTAATTTATAAAATCAAATCAATGATCATTTTTAATGTCTATCTATACACAAAGCAACATGATCACATGGATTAGCTTTTTTTTTTCATTTTGTAAGATGAAATTAATATTCAGACAGTAGATGACTACACTACTATACCCAAAAAGAAATTGATGATCACACAACAATAACATAAGGAAAAAAATTATTTAAAATAATGCAATAGAAGAGTTCCAACAAGTCAATTTCCTATCATTTTCACCTACTTTTATTAATCAATTTTTGTTTTTATTTTTTATTTCGTACAATATTATAGATATAAATATCACACAGAATGTAACTATGACCATAAAGCATGAAACTATTATAATAATAAATAATTTAAACATATATATATATATATATATATATATATATATATATATATATATATATATATATATATATATATATATATATATATATATTTCAAAATTTTGATATATATTATGATGATTTTGTTCAAATTATAGTTGTCTCGTATGAAGATAGTTATGAGAGTGTTGGTGTACTATTGGTGTCGAGTTTGGGGACTGAAAAGAGATGGGTCATAGACTTTGATTTCTCTTATCACACATGTCCAAGAAAAGAATGCTTTGAAACTTTATCGTCGGAGGAAGGTGGAGTTGTTCACCTAAGTGACAATAAGGCTTGCAAGATTCATGGTATTGGTATTGTCTCCGACAACGACGCCAAAAACTTGATAACTTCTCGACAAATGTACTGATAGTGTCACAGTAATAAAAAGAGTATTGAACCCACAAGGACTGCTATTTAAAAGAGCAATAGTTGTGCAAGTGTAAAAAGTAACAATTAGGGGGGGTTCAAGTTTATAGTTGAAAATAAAAGAAGTGTTCTGCCAATTTAGAGATAGTGGTCAGGTTTCTCCCAGAATCCTCTATTTCTGCTCTGTTGATGTCTAATGTGTTACATAAATCAAGCGTCGTTATATTTCCACTGTGAGTTAACAAGACCATTATATTCAATCCATTGGTGTATAGTCCACTGATTCATACTAGAGATCTCATATCCATATTCAACCGGCATAAGTGAAATCAGACGATGATACAATACGTTAACTCTAAGGCCACTACTTGAGGTCTCCTATCCCTATTCAATCGGCGTAAGTATGATAATTATCCCACATCAGACGCATAGGCTAAGGGTCAGTATTCCCTATACGTCCATAATCACAATAACAGAGTATCATGCGCTTTAAGTAAAAGAAGCAATTAAATAAAAATATAACTAAAATAATTCATGCAACATAAAATTAAACATATGTCCCAACAAGTTTGAAACAGGTTCATCAGACAAAATCTAACCTAAGAGTGATTAGCTACTCATATTAATAAAATTACAGTACCAATTGATAAGAATAAGATTGCATAAGAATTCCTTGAAGATATAGCCACAAATGGCTCTTAAACTCACTTCCGGTGTTGTAACCCGCATTCCCCAATCTCCAATCGCAGAATCCCTAAAAAAGTCCAAAGTATGCCTTTTCATAGCCATCAAATTGTACCAGAAGGCGTCAGAAATTGTCCAGAAAAAAGAGCATCGTGTGTGCAATAAATTGCATCGCGTACGATGCTGCATTGACAAATATTCCACGCACGCGACACCACTTTTCCTCTTTTCTATCGTGCACATGATAGTGCATGATTAATCCAGTAGTTTGCTCACTTTTGCTCTTTTTTCAGCCAAATTTCTCTTAAGTCCCCAATTCTCCATACTTGGTCATTATTCATCAAGTTTGAGCATCTTCGACTTGTTTTTCTTTATTTTTTCGATAGGAAACGTGCAACGAATGAGTGTCATCACAACCCCAAACTTGAATTATTGCTTGTCCTCAAGTAACTTGTCTGCACTGCAAATTCCAAGCAGAAAAACAAGTTGAAACAATAACAAGTGAACATCACCATATGAAATTTGTTTTACCTGAATACCATTCTAGATTCCAACTGCAATCCGGAAAATTCAAAAAACATCTTTAATCTTTGACAAGTACTCAACATGTCTCTGATCTCACCATGACTCACTCAAATGATATGGTAATCTCTCAATCAACATGCAAAATAGTTTATACTGAGTTTGATCATGTTTTAATAGAATTCATCAAAGAAATCAAAACACACACACTTGAGGGCTTTTTCGGTTGTAACGTGGCTTATGTTCGGGTAGGACATTTTTAGGAAATTAGGTTTAAACCTTTGGAATTAGATACCTAGTTCTCCTATTGTTATCATACCAACTCTTTTCCTAATTAACGATACTAAAGATATCGTTATTGTGGTCCTCAATATTCATTTTGCATTCTTTTTCTCTTTTTTTTAAGAAGTTATTTTTAACTTCTTATTTTCTCAAAAAATTTTTTTTTGAAATTTTGACTATTTTTTCTCTAGTACCCAACCCCAAACTTAAACCTTGCTCACTTCCAAGAGCAACCCCAAACTTATTCTTTTTCATACAACTTTAGAACTAACAATTTTTACCTAACTCCAAAGAGAGGGTGGAAATATGTAATCTTTCAAGTCTATGGCTAATAAATAAGGCTAAGTCACTGAAAGAAGGACTAAGCTCAAAGTGGTTAGCAAAGGAATTTTCCTATTACTACAAGGTGGTTTTAAGAAGGCTTTGAGTTCATAACAAACAACTTCTTGTGTGTATGTAAATCAAATCAGACAAATTGAATCGGAAATAGTTCAAAACTAATAAAGCAATAATGCATGGATATACTCAGTGAAAGGAATAGTAAATAATGGAAGTTATTTGGCTCAAACCTTACTAGTTAAGGTATCTGAAGGTTGAGTACGAGTCTGTTGATTCCTTTTTTATCCTTTGCTTTCAATTCATAAGTCTCTTTCTTGATGATTAAGTTTCATTTGATGGTGCTTTTGGTTCATCTGTTCAATGCTAAAGTTGCAATTTTTGTAAATATGAAAGAAATAGCAGTAGCAAAGTCATTCATTAAAGACAAACATGATTAAAATCATACAATGAGGAAGAGTACTTATAAGTGCTATTACTCTTCATTCGACATACATTAGAAAATAATAATAAAAACTCTAGAAATTTAAAACTTGATACATGTCTTCTTCACATGTTATCACCGCGTTAAAGATCATGCATGTCATTCATGTTATTGTAAAAATCGTTGTTTTGTCGGGTTCATTCTGCTTTCATGTGCTCTCTTCTTCTTTCTTGCTCTTGATCTTGATTTCTAAAATAATTCTCCATTTCTTTGGTGCTTTCAAAGCATGCTCTTAAACTTTGGGCAGACGTGTGGTTTTCTTGTTGGTTGTATAAGTCTCTAAATACTGGTGCAAATCTTAGGGGTTCATCATACAAGGTGGGTGAAACTTCTCTTATCCACCTTATTACTCCCACTACACGAGCTTCCATCATCTCTGAAATTCCGATGTCTGTTGATTTTCTTGAACTTGCACTGTCTGCTGCTGCACTTGAGGTTGGTAAAATTCGTCTTTGTTTCCTGCTTGATTATCCTTTTGATCTTGTTGAGTTGCTTTTGCTGGGTGATTACGTTGAAGCCTCCTAACTTTAGAAGCATTGATAGGTGCTTTTGGACCTATCATCTTGTCATTTGGGTAAGTGGGTACTTCGGCTCTCCTGCACAATTCATTAATAACACAAAAATGCCCAAAAGCTTGTTGTGCAGCGTTAGCTATATTTTTAATATATTCAGAAATTAAATACTCTACATTAATAGGCTCACCCCTTAAAAGAGCCAAAAAGTCCTAAGCATTATTTCACAATAAATTGTGACTGATTAGAAGCGGCTTCTAGAGTTTGCACAAAGAATGAGGCCCATGCCCTAGGGATTTGGCAAAATGCAACGGTGCTAAGCTACAACCCAAAGCCACCCTCAATCATCCATTCAACCCCATGTCTATAGAAAGTATCAAGCATTTCTTGGGCCATGGTTTCGTTTATAACACGATACTAATTTCTATAAGTCATAAGAGCACAGACGGGAGAAGGTTGACAATTCAAAATAAAATTAATAGCACTAGCAGAGTAGTCGATGTAATTACCTAGCATATATGAAGTATAAGAGCCCACATCACTAAAAGCAACATTTGCATAAGTCTCGAGGCCAATGGTTTTGTTGGTGTTTTGAATTAAATTATTAAAACTTACCCATTGTCGTAGCTGCAACATTTCTACCACTTCTTTGAAACCTCTCAGATCATCGCATGTAAAAGCTCTTTCTCTAACGATATGGTAGTCAACCAACTTTAAATACTTTTCAGCATTTGCTTCAGAAAGAAACTTCAGATTTGGAAAGGTTGGAGCATTTGGTGTAGGAGTAGTGCATGATGATGAACCTCTGCCTTTTTTTGAAGCCATTATGCCTATAACAACACACAAAAATAACAATTGCACAAGAGAAAATATCAAGTGGAAGATGGTGATTAGAAGATATTTTGGGTTTAGAGAGATTAGAGAAAATGGTTATGAGGAAAAGAGATTTGAAAATCTCTATTTATAGGCAAATTCCCGTTCTCATCGCGTGCGTCATTCGTTCATCCCGTGCGATGCTAACGGTTCTTCTGACGTCTCTCTGCCAACGTCTTTATCGCACATGTCATGCCTCCATCGCGCGATACTTACGGATCCCAAATTCTCCAGTGTCTCTATCATGCATGTTATGAAGCCATTGTGCGTGCAATATAGCCCTATCACACGTGCAATAGGTTGCGTGATTTTTCGATGGGCATTTTTTTTCTTTCTTCTTTTCCTTTCACCTGTTTCTTCTTTACTTTATTTTTACCTGTGTTCTTTCTTGATAGATAGCATAAAAAATTGACATGTTTTAATTAAATAAAATAAAATAAAAATTTTAAAAACACACTTACTGACGGGTTGCCTCCCACCCAACGCTTCTTTATTGTCATTAGCTTAACGGTCCATGCCTAACTCACTTCAGGTGCACAGGATACCCTCGCGTCGAATAATTGTCCTTTATTCCATCCTTTTTCATCCTTGGTACCTTGGTCTTCAATCTAGTAGCATGTTTCCAAATCATCTTCATACGGTGTCCATTCATAAGCATTAAAAACCATTTTTTCATTATTGAACTCAAGCTAAGTTAGCCTGTTTCCAAATCTATTAACGCTTTCCCAGTTGACAAGAATGGGCACCCGAGAGTAACTGAACCACATATGTCTTCCTTCATATCTACTACCACAAAATCTGCAGGAAAAACTAGACGATTGACATGTACTAACATATCTTGTAAAACACCACGAGGACGAGTAACAAATAAATCAACTATGGTGAGAGTTACATTACAAGGTATGATCTCTCCTAAGTTTAATTCTTTCACCTTATTAAGAGGCATTAAATTGATACCGACCCCAAATCACATAGAGCATGTGGGATCTCTACCCCACCGTTAATAACGCCTTCATAAATTTATAAAATTTTGGGATTAGCTATAAAACTTCACGAAAATAAATACTTATCTGAAGCTTGGTTATCATCGCTTTAAACCTGGTAAATAACCATGCCTCATCTTCCTATAGTGGTTTCTTCTTAATGAATGGATATTGGCGATTTCACGTAATCGGGTAGCTCTGAGTTATGGTCATTAAGAATTTGTTTATTAGTCCTTCTCTAAGGGGAGTTTTTGTCTATAAATTTCTCAATGGTGGCCCCTTCTAAGCTTGGTCACTCTGGTTTTCACTCTCCTCTTTCTTAGACCCTAATTAATCCTCTTCATTCATGACCCCTTCCACTACTTCATCCTTACCTATGTTGGTGATTACCTCAAAACCTACTTTTAAAGCCTTGCATGTATCATTTTTAGGATTATCCATAGTGTTACCTATAAATCCTCCACTAGAACTAGGTAAAAAAACTATTTTCTGAGATAGCTGACCATTTTGCATCTCCCAATTTTTTATAGATGCATCATGGTTCTTAATCATTGTTCCATACTATTTATTTACATGTTCAAAACTTCTCTGAGTGGACTGGATGAATGCTTTAAGGGTCTCCTCAAGGGGTGAAGGTTTTCTTTAGGTTGGATCCTGTTGATTTTGCTGAACACCCTGATTAGCACTTATATTCTGATTATTGCTCCATCTGAAGTTTGGGTGATCCTCCCATCAGGGATTGTAGGTATTAGAATACATATTATTTTTCTAGAAATTTGCAAATTTCACTTCTTCACTCGACCCTTTCAAAGGTCACATTCCATTTACATGTCCCTTCCCATTGAAATCATATTCCAGTGCTTGTACCTGACTCATGTTAACTTGACTCAAGCTGCTTTCAGCTAGCTTTTTATTCAATAATTCAATGTGAACTAAAAGTGCAGTATGAGTGTCAATAATTAACATACCTTTTGGTGTGCCTACAATTTTAGTTTTCACTGATCTTTCACTCTTTGAACGATATTCATTTAAGCACATCTTTTCAATCAAGTCTTTAACCTGTGATTCTGTCATAGTTCTGATCGGACCTCCCACGAAAGCATCTAAAATCATGCATGTTTAACCCTTGAGACCTTTAATAAAATTAGGAATTTACTCATGTTATTCATGTTATGATTTGGGAACCTGTGTAATAAAAGTTTAGACCTTTCCTGTGAGTCATACAATGATTTAGTTTCTTTTTCTCAAAGTTTATGATTTCAGCTATTCGTTCATCAAATTGAGTGGTGGTGAAAAATATTTACAAGAATATGTCCTCCAGCTCTTTCCATGTCCGTATAGTTTCATTTGGAAGGCAAATCAACCAATATTTAGCTCTTCCAATTAGCGAGAAACTAAATAGCCTCAGCATGACTTGGTCCTCAGTGACATCATCGAGTTTGCACATTGAGGTTGTTTCGTAGAAGCGAGCAAGGTGGTCCCACGGGTCTCGAATTTTGTTATTGTCGAACCAATTATCTCTCAATCCCGAAAGCACAAATTTTTTTATGTCAAAATTAGCGGGAGTTGCTGGTACAAACCCTCTAAAAATATGTCCTTCATCAATCCTTTTGCAGTACTCCCCTATAGTGGATGGTGGTGGTACGTTTGCCATGATGATTTCCTCTTCGCAGTTCGAAGAAATCAGTGAATTTTCTTCTACTAACGTCCATTGAGTTAGAGCCGCTTCTCTAACCGCTCTCCTAATGGCACATGCAGTCCTTTTAATTTCTTGATCAAATAGTGTCAATTTTGATCCTGAGTTGCGCATACACAAATAAGAAATACCTCAGTAGCACTATAATTAAACAATTACTAGAAAACAAAAACTAAAACTAAATAAGCAAAACTTGCACAAGCGTTGCCTTGTTGAAATTATCAACAGTCCCTAGCAACGACGCCAAAAATTGATGACTTCTCAGCAAGTGCAACGATAGTGTCGCAGTAATAAAAAGAGTATCGAATCCATATTGACTGCTATTAACAAAGCAATAGTTCTGCAAGTGTAAAAAGTAACAATTGGGGGGGGGGGGTTTCAAGTTTATAGTTAAAAGTAAAAGAAATGTTCTGCCAATTTAGATAAATTGGTCAGGTTTTGCCCATAATCCCCTATTTTCCTCCTGTTGATGTCTAATGCATTACATAAATCAAACTTCGTTATATTTCCACGACGAGTTAACAAGACCATTATACTCAATCCATTGGTGTATAGCTCACTGATTCCTACTAGATGTCTCATATCCCTATTCAACCGTCGTAAGTGAAATCAGGTGATAATACAATACATTAACTTTAAGTCCACTACCCGAAGTTTCCTGTTCCTATTCAACTGACGTAAGTACGATAATTTCCATAGATCATGCGCATAGGCTAAGGGCCAGTATTCCTTATACGTTCATAATCACATTAATATAATATCTCAAATAATGCGCTTTAAGTAAAAGAAGCAATTAAATAGAAATATAACTAAGATAATTCATGCAACATCAAATTAAACATATGTCCCAACAGGTTTGAAACAGGTTCATCAGACGAAACCTAACCTAAGAGTGTTTAGCTACTCATATTGATAAAATTACAATACCAATTGATAAGAATAAGATTGCATAAGAATTCCTTGAAGATCTGGCCTCCAATGGCTTCGAATGCACTCCAAAACCCACTTCCAATATTGTAAATCATATTTCCCAGTCTCCAATCGCAGAACCCCTAAAAAGTCTAAAGTACGCCTTTTTATAGCCATTATATCATTATAGAACGCGTCAGAAATTGCCATGAAAAAGGGCCTATCACGCGCAATAAGCAGCATCCCGCGCGCGATGCTATGTTGGCAACTCTTCCATGCACGATGCCACTTTTCCTCTTTTCGTTTGCGCATGCGATAATGCGTGATGCAACACATAATTATTCCAGTAGCTTGATCTCTTTTGCTCCTTTTTCAGCCAAATTTCTCTAAGTCCCCAATTCTTCATACTTGGTCATTTTGCTTCGTTCTTTGGCCATTTTTCTTCAAACTTGATCATCTTCGACTTGTTTTTCTTTGTTTCTTCGATGAAAAATAAGCAATGACAGAGTGTCATCATTAAGCAACGTGTTTTCTCCCATTTTTGTTTTCCTGCATTTCTGCCATTGTTGTGTTTTCTAAGTTGCAGGAAACTATGGAAGTGCACTTCCGTATTGTTTCAAAATTTGAATTTTCTAGAATACGGAAGTGAACTTTCGTATTTTGTCTATCTGCATTGTTTTGTTTGATTTTGAATGTGTCTCATATGGATTTTATATTATTTTTGCTTTGTCTAGTTTGTCTGGTTTAACTATAGGTAACATGGCTGACAACTAAGAACGATTGAGGCACAATAGAGTGTCCCATCGTGCATCTATTTGAAGGGAAAAAGCCTAACCCTCGTAACCACCGGTTGGTGTTAGTTTATTTGATGTGGAAACTTTAACTTCTTGGGTTCATGTGTCTTCGACTTTGTCTTCTTAGAGGCACGTATCATTTGTTGCTACCCCAAAAGTCTCACCAGCTGAGGTTAATGCACATGTTGCCGATATCGCAGTTCCTAAGGAATTTGGAGGAAACCCCTATGACACTTAATTGTTGCCTATGTATGTAGACCATACTTCTAGGCACGTGTGGGACAGAGAGGTAAAACTTATTTGTATGTAGTCTTTGAAAAATGTTTGTTATAAGATTCGAACTTTCTGACGATGATATATTTTTTATAGTACTGTGATGTTTTAAAATGCATCAACCATGGTAGTAATATTGTGAGGTTGCAGTAGGATTAGTGGTTTCATGATGCCATACAACTATATGGGCTTCAAGATTTATGCATGACTGATTATACTACTATTAACCATGGTATGCTGAGCGTTCATTGAGAGATGACACTCTAAGATGTCATATTTTCATCTTCTATATGGTGAGATATTCATCACACTGGATGATGTGTTATTCCTGCTACATCTTCTGAACATGAGAAGATTATTAGATTACTCCAGGATGACTAGGCCTGATGCACTGGAGATGAAGGTGGGTTATTTGGGAGCTGACCCAGAGGATGCCCTAACGGAGTTGGAAGACACCAGAGGATGTCATGCTAGATTTGCATTTCTGGAAAAGTTGTATGTACGCCACCTGTTTGCGGTGCTCTTATGGTAATGATGCATAAGTTATCCATCATAGAGCTTATCCAATAAGGTCATACCTTATGTACTTGGTTGACACATCAATATTTATGGACAAAAGTGTTTATTACTTCGATGTGATTTACCTCAAATACTTCATTGACTTCTAGCGATTCATGAGTACAACTAGGGGCCACTTTTTTGGTTTACCTCGTGTACTCAAAGTTAGTTGAAGGTTGTCTTTGGAAGACCAGACAGATGGCAGCTAGTTGCATGCCATTTATCATAATATATTTGCACCTTTAGTGTTACTATACCATTTTCATAACACTTTTGCTACGCCATTACTAATAATTTATCTTTACTATTTTTAGGCATGGATCCTCTTGTATTTTCCACATATCTCTGATTGGTCATATGTTGAAGACTACACTGAGGATCAACCATTTACTTGTACATTCGTCCCATTCATAGAGAATTTAGTCGACCAAGCTCTTTAGAGTGTTTCTTGACCTAATTTAAATTGATGATATACACTTCCAACCATACGACAATCACGTTCAAACGGGTCCTTTGGATAACACAACCTTCTACTTTTGATGGTTAGCTTGTGGGTCACGCCTGATGTGTCCAAATATTCTTGAGCGATTCATGTGCCAGTTCGGGTATCTACATGTTATTACAAGAGACCCCTCAGTGTTTGCTCTTCCCATTATGGTCCACAGAGATGTAAATCCGATGTATGGTGATCTCCACAATCATCTAGTACCCGATGAAGTATGAAGTGCGCCAGCTCCTCATAAATGGAGTAATGCATTCAACTACATCCAATGGTATTTTAGAGTGTCACATCCTTACATGACACCATACGACATTATATATGAAGCATATATGACATTAGAATACATGAGGCAGAGAAGGAATGTGGGGTCCGATATACCCAATAGTATTTGATAGTATTTGTATTATGGATTATGGATAGTATTATGGTTTTGTAATTTCTCATTTTGATAGTATTAGGGATTATAGATTGATTCTAATATATGGAATGTTAACTTATTACATTAGTGTATAGCTTAATTGATAACAAATTGATTATGGTAGTATACTTACTATGCATGGCCTATTACATCAATGTATTTATTTAAAAAAATGTCAAGTTTTACGGCCTAAAGGGTGATTACGAAAGTATACTTCCATAACTTTTACAAAGAGGCATCTCTGAACTAAATTATGACAAAATGAGGGTGTGACTCGGTTACGAAAGGATGTGGTGCATATGAGGTTATTATGGAGATGTGTCTCCAGATTCATTTCTAACAAAACAAAGGTCTGACTCACTTACACATGAATTTGATGTATATGAGTGAGTCCAAAAATATACTACCGGATTAATAAAGGGAAATTTTGAATTTACATAGGATGTCTCTTCACGACTAAAGGTAGGAGAAATAATGCCCTTACAATAAAGCAAACACTTGTTGAATGAGATCTAAGAAAACCGACATGTAAAAAAGAGATTATGGAAGTAACACTGTCCATTCAATGTTGGCGTATTTACTTATTGGAAAGGAAGTTTACTATATGCTCTAACTAGAAAAGTTTGAAAAAACTCTTGTAACAAAGAATGACCACAATGGATCAGCAAAATTGAACATCGAAAAAATATTGGATTATCAATAGGAAATCTTTTACAAACCGGGTTTGGAGTGGATGCTTTGTCTTGTATGTATAATAGTCTCGAGTTGCATTCTCTGATACACTATCCATAATGGTTAGAAAGTAAGGAAGTGTTAGAAGAAGTGCATTATAACAATACAACTTACTACTCATCCATTAGAGTTACATCATCTGAGGTTGTGTTGGAACATTGTGTCAACAATCCAATATAGGGAGATGAATTTGAAAAAGTTCCTTAAGTCCCACATGATGTGTTAGTTGAGAAACCTCATTAGTCTCACATTGCTTATGTGTAATATCTTAGCTATGTCACTTTATTATATAAGAAAATTCCTTGTTTCATTCCAAAATACACAAAAATCTCTTTTTTTTTAGTTTTTCCTTCCTCACTCTCATAATTCCATATTTTATGAATTGTCGAAAGGCCAACTTCTCCCTCTTTCATTCTACTTGTTGAATTTTCCTAGTAATTTCTTGAATTCTCTTTAGAGAATTATGTTAATTTCTCCTCGTTTGGATTGAGAAATTATCAAGTATAATTTTTGGATTCTCTTTAGAGAATTATTATAATTTATATTTGTTTGAGAAATCATTTTGAGTGGTCAAATGATCATTATTGAATTCTCTTTGGAGAATTATTGAAATTTCTTTTGGTTTGAGAAATTATTACGAAGGGTCGTTATACCAGATACTACGAGTGATATTTATACCATATTTTAATGGTCTTTGTACCATCAAATGGTGTATTTCTAGACCTATTATCTACCGTGTAAGTAGTAATCATATAGTATAGAACTGTGTTGTTTTATCTTGGAGGCGTCGTGGTAGTTATACTGCTTTTCATAATTTTGAGCAGTGTCGTGAAACGTCTTAAAGAGATTGAATTGTTCCTTGACTCATCCCGTTAACTTCTTTTGTGCCTCATTTTCAAAATCATGAAACAACAACTTTAAGACGTTCGAAAAACTGTCATGGCTACCGAAGAAGTTATTGGTAATTTTGCGGCTGCTGTCTCTGACAAACCATTTAAGTTTGAGGGTTCTCACTTCAAACATTGACAAGCTAAGATGAAAATTTTCTAAACCTTAAAGAAGGTCGCCCACGATTTGATCGAGGATATTCCATTGCTCCTTTCGGATCAATCGAACAAACTAACGATAAGAAATATGGGGATTCAGATGGAACACTTGATAGCGTTGAAGCTGAATTTGTTGCACAAATTATTTCAAATGATTTACAACTTAGGAAAGAAATCACCATACGGAAAGATAATTATAATTTCTACAAAATCATATTTTGAATATACTTGCAGATGATCTGTATGATTATTATTGTAGATGTGATACTTCAAAACATGATTGAGAGACTCTGAAAAAGAAGTATGACATAAAATTTATAGCAAATAAGTATGTTATTAGTCATTACCTCAAGTATCAAATGGTAAATATGAAAGATCTATGGAGACTCAACGTTACGAACTTCAAAATATTTTTTATGAGAACATCATAAAAGGTATGTTTTTAGATGAACAATTTTAAACTTATTTTATTATTGACAAATTTCCCCCTAGTTTGAAAGTTTTTAAAATTATGCTTTGCTACAAAATAAAAGAATTTTTAATTGAGAGTCTGATTATTCACCTTCGAATTGAAGAAGAATCTTAGAAACACGATCAAAGAGAAAAAGTCTGGGTTATTTTAAACAACAAAGAGAAATTTGATGTAGTTCTAAAGGCATTTTACAAATAATTAAAGAATCAGAACCGCAATGTTGTGAATCGAATTAAGAATGAGAGCCCTTCAAGGACCATAATTACTTCATTGATAGGAAACAACCACCGCAGCAAAGAAATGAGACTTGCTTTTTTCTCTTGCTTCAATTTTAGAAAACCAAGTCATATGATTAAGAAATGTAAGATCAAGTTTAAACCTTGTGTTTCCACTAATGCATAGGTTAACCTAATTGGTGAGAAATTTATTGCTTTTATCACTAAAATAAACATGATTGGTGAATATGATGGTTAATGGATAGACATTGGCTTTTCTCGTCATGGCTGTTATGACTGTGCAATGTTCAAAACATACACAAATAAGAAAGTGTTATTGAGAGTTTCCCACACCACTAATGTTGTCGGTATTGGAGAAGTGGAGTAGAGTCCACCTCTTAAAAGACTTTAATATTGAAGGATGTAATGTATACTTAAGAGATTATAAAGAAACTTATTTATGGTTTTCTTCTGAAAAAGATAGGGTTTAGTCAGTCTATTGAGGTAGATTTGTACACAATCACTAAAAATGATTTTTTGGGGTGAAATTTCTATTTTTAATACTTTTGTGAATAAAATCGAAATTCAATTTAGTAACAAGATTAAGAGACTTCGTATTGATAGTGGAACATGATATTATTTCAGTTTATTTAGTGAATTTTATAAACAACATTGAATTGTACACGAAACTACAACACCGTATTCTTCTACAATTAATGGTAAAGTAGAAAGAAAGAACAAAACTCCTACTGAACTTGTTGTTGTAATTATGATGAATTATGGTGCTGCTCCTCACTAGTGGAGGAAATTTTGTTGACTGTTTGCTATGTCCTTAATAGATTTATCATATTAAAAAGTAAAATCTCTCCTTATGAGATATTAAATAAAAGACAACAAACCTTGTCTTATTTAAGAACTTAGGGATGTCTGACTTATGTCAGAATTTCGGATCCGAAGTGAGTCAAACTTACTAGTAGAGCCTATGAATGTGTATTCATTGGGTATGTAGTAAAAATTCAAGCATATACGTGTTATGACCTAAATTCTAAAGTGATAATAGAATCAAATGTTGTTAAATTCTATGAAGACAAATTTCCTTTCAAATCGAGAAATAGTGGGGGCACTGAATCGAATCACATTCCTGTGATAAGAAGCACTGAAAGTAACAACGAATCAGAAGAAGAACTTAGATGAAATAAACGAGTTAGAGTTGATAAATACTATGGACCCGATTATATGACCTATACAGTAGAGGAAGATCCACCAAATCTTCAACAAGCTTTTTTCGTCTCTGGATGCATATTTATGGAAAGAAGCTATTAACGGTGAAATAGATTCTCTAGAATCTAATAGGACCTGTCACCTAGTAGACTTGCCTCCTGGTTGCAAACCAATCGGTTGTAAATGAGTTTTGAAAAGAAACTAAAACCTGATGGAACTGTTGATAAGTAAAAGGCTCGCCTTGTAGCAAAGAAATTTAGGTAAAGAGAAAATATAGATTTCTTCGATACTTTTTCTCCGGTCACTAGAAATACATCCATTAGAGTACTAATTTCAATTGCTGCTATTTATAACTTAATAGTACACCAAATAGATGTAAAGATTTTTTTTTAAATGGTGACTTAGAAGAAAAAATCTATATGGATCAACCGGAAGGGTTTGTGAGTCATGGACAAGAAAACAAGGTCTGTAAGTTAGATAAGTCTCTGTATGGTATAAAACAAGCTCCAAAGCAATGGCATGAAAAATTTGATAACTTAGTGATATCAAATGAGTACAAAGTGAATGGAAGTGACAAATCCGTTTATTACAAATCTGAGAATTGCTTATGCGTTATCATATGCCTCTATGTAGACGATCTACTCATATTTGGACCAAACATTCAGACCATTAATGATTTGAAATCATTGTTAAGAAACAACTTTAATATGAGAGATATCAGAGAAGCAAGTGTGATTATTGGTATCAAGATCACAAGATCTGAGCAGAGAATTTATTTGGATTAATCACACTATGTGGAAAAGATATTAAAGAAATATAATTACTTTGAATATAGACCTACAACCACACCATATGATTCAAGCATAAAATTGTTTAAGAACACGGGTAAAAGTGTTCGACAAACAGAGTATGCGAGCATCATTGGCAATCTTGGGTATGTCACTGATTGTACTAGACACGATATTGCATATGACATAGGATTGTTGTGCATGTTTACTAGTAAACAGAGTAAGGAGCATTGTCAAGCTATTCAGTGAGTCATGTGATATCTTAAAAAGACTGTAAATCTTGGTTTACATTATCATAGATTTCCTGTTGTACTTGAAGGATATAGTGATGTAGATTGGAATACCTTATCAGATGATTTCAAAGCAACTAGTGGCTATGCATTCAATATAGTTAGGGGAGTCGTATCTTGGAAATCAAAGAAAAAGACTATCCTAGCTCAGTCCACGATGGAGTCTGAGATGATAGCATTAACAACTGCTAATGAAGAAATAAGTTGGTTAAGATGATTGCTAGCTGAGATCCCTTTATGGAAAAACCTACGCCAATTGTGTTGATCCATTGCGATAGTACCACAACTATTACAAAAATTGAGAACCATTAGTATAATCGTAAGCGACATTAAATAAGGAGGAAGCACAACACTGTTAGAGAATGCATCTCTAAAGGAGTTGTAAGAGTGGATCATGTACACACTGATGAAAATTTAGCAGATCCTTTGACGAAAGGATTAACTAGAGAGAAAGTCTATAATACATCCAATAAGGTGGGATTAATTCCTATAGAAGAATGAATTGCTCATGACGATAACCCGACCTAAATGACTGGAGATTCCAAGAAATAGGTTCAATAGGTAATAACAAGTTGTGAGTAATATGAGGTGATCATGCTAGAGTAAATAAGAGAAACATGCATCCTGAAGTAATAAGAGAATAAGATGATAGAAACTCTTAATGAAATCTATACTCTGTATGAGGGAGTACCTAGGCTACATGAGTACTCTTGATAGATTTACCTATGTGATTGTGGAACTTGGGTCGGTTCATATGAAATTTTGAGGCAGAATTCCTAGAACCTTCACTAAATCGGGATACACGTGAAATGTCATTAAAGCACAGACTATTAGAATACACTTTAAGAAAAGGTTATGTGCGGATTTGATGTCTGAGATAGAGTTCAAGACAATATTGTCACTCTTGTTGAATCATAATCCTACCTGCTACGCAGAGGTTCAAGTCGTAGACACCTTTGTTTATTCACAATCTTAGAAACGTTTGACGTTACTTCTAAAACACTTTTTTTAAATTCAAGTGGGGCATTATTGAAACATTATATCTATATTCCAATATAAGGAGATGAATTTGAAAAAGTTCCTTAAGTCTCACATTATGTGTTAGTTGAAAAAACTCCTTAGTCCGACATTTCTTAGGTGAGATATCTTAGTCATCTCACTTTATTATATAAAAAAATTCCTTGTTTCATTCCAAAATACATAAAAGACTTATTTTCTTCAATTTTTTCTTTCTCATTCTCATAACTCTGCGTTTTCTGAATTATCGAAACGCCAACTTCCCCCCCTTTCATTTTACTTGTTGAATTTTCCAAGTATTTTCTTGAATTCTCTTTAGAGAATTATGTTAATTTCTCTTTGTTTGAGTTGAGAAATTATCAAGTATAATTTTTGGATTCTCTTTAGAGAATTATTCGATTTTTTTTTGTTTGAGAAACCATTTTGAGTGATCAAATAATCAATATTGAATTCTCTTTGTAGAATTATTGAAATTTCTCTTGGTTTGAAAAATTATTATGACCGATCATTATACCAGATACTACAAGTAGTATTTATACCATATTCGAATGATCATTGTGACATCAGATGATGTATTTTTAGACTGATTATCTACGTGTAAGTAGTAATCATACAATATAGAACTGGATTGATTTATCCTGGAGTCATCGTGGTAGTTTGACTGATTTGTATAATTTTTGGACAATGCCGCAAAACGTCTTAAAGAGAGCGAATTGTTCCGCGACTCATCCGAATAACTTCTACTGTGGCTGATTTTGAAAATCATGAAACATGTTGTATATGGTATGACTCGTCGATTATTGACAATGTTCTTACTGGTAGAGACTATGGTCGAAGCCGTGAGAAGGGATATGTTGGATAAGGAAGTATGGTTGCGCCAGGTGCAACTTCATCTCAACTCTGCTCGTACTCGCATGAGAGAGAGAGAGAGAGAGAGAGAGAGAGAGAGAGAGAGAGAGAGAGAGAGAGAGAGAGAGAGAGAGAGAGAGAGAGAGAGAGAGAGAGAGAGAGAGAGAGAGAGAGAGAGAGAGAGAGAGAGAGAGAGAGAGAGAGAGAGAGAGAGAGAGAGAGAGAGAGAGAGAGAGAGAGAGAGAGAGAGAGAGAAGAGAGAGAGAGAGAGAGAGAGAGAGAGAGAGAGAGAGAGAGAGAGAGAGAGAAGAGAGAGAGAGAGAGAGAGAGAGAGAGAGGAGAGAGAGAGAGAGAGAGAGAGAGAGAGAGAGGAGAGAGAGAGAGAGAGAGAGAGAGAGAGAGAGAGAGAGAGAGAGAGAGAGAGAGAGAGAGAGAGTATAGATGCATTTTCTGTTATAAGGAGTGGCAAAAGCCTTGTTGATGTGGAGTTGAAACACACAGCTTTCTTCAATTTAAAGAACATGGAACAATTGATTTAACACACAACAATACATCAGTAAATTAGATTATCCAATCTAACAATCATACTACTATCAATTATATAGTATATATTCTCTTCTTATATCATCTACTTTGGAAATTCAATACTCTAACTGATACAGCAAAGGTAGCAAAGAAGAATAAGGTGAAGACAATAAGCACAATTGCTGACACCCCCACAGCTGAAACTCCATTAATTGTATCTTCATACCCAAGAGAAGCAGCTATATACTCTTTCACAGTGCCCTTAAATCCTGGCCCCACAATTACATCTTGCATATCACCAAACTGAGATGTTATAACACCGCGTAGTGTCCATGAAACCGGGCAGAGATAATGGAACCAGAGCCAATATTTAGGAATATACTGAAACATTGCAAGACAGCTCGTTGGCGTTAAGGTCCCAAAAAACAAAATAAAAATGATTTGATAAGTTTAAATATTAATCCTCTGCCGGACTGCATGGTGCAAGGACCGCAGAGACACTTAGAAGTTCTAGTGAGAGAAAACTAATGATCTCCGCGGTCTCTACATCGTGCAGCAGTCGCATAGATGATTCTTTTTACTCACCACTTTTGGAATGATGAAACCTGCGACGAGATTCCATAGAGAGTAAAATGCAGAAGAAGCAACAGCTGACAAATGTAGGGTAGGTGTAAGACCGACACACATGATACCGTAGAACGTGAAATAGGTAAATGTCAGGAACATGAAGACGAGATATAGTATAAACTTTCCTGCATTAGAGTGAAAAAAATGATTTTAGGTGGTGCGGAAATCATGATAAAAGAAGCACTTCGAACGGAAAAAAATGGAGATCTTACTAAGATTATTGTCGAAACCCATCATGAAATATGTAATTACACCAAATACTATTGTCTGCAGAATTTGATATGGAATTTCCACCAGCCCCTATAATGAGATTAAGTAACCATGATATATACAATCTACACATTAGAATTAATCTTTAGAATCACTTTTCAATGCATTGAATGACAACACCTACTATATATACCTGTGCTGCTGCAAAGGCAATTGGAGAGTACATTCCAGCTGCTTTCTCTCTATAAAAAACTGTTCTTTCGGTCGAAACAACTGGTTGTACAGAAGACGCGTTTTTCACCCCGAGGAACAATAACGAAGAAAACAATGCGCCCATAATTACCAAAACTTGTTGAGTTGTTTCCCTGTAGAATATCAGTGACATGGTTATGATCACTACTTTTGGTGCCTTTTTCTTATGACAATGAGATCATAAATGAATGATTCATACCTTTTTGCGCCGACCTGCCAAAATATTGAACCTAACACCAATGCGGCCAATATTGTAAAGATCATCCTTATTGCATTGTATGGTGGATTTCTCCAGTACAGAATTCTCTGCTTCCATAAACACTTGACAAATTGTGACCATGTATTTTGTGAATATAATGTGTCAAACTTTAATGGTTTTGAACCAGGAGAAGGTTGTTCATATTGCTTAATAGCAGCTTCCACGGACCTGACCAAAGGATGCGATGTAGATGTTATTCTCATGCGAAACATTATTTAACCAGATGTTAATCAAGAAAACGATTAAGGTTACTTGAATTGGTCCGATTTGTCGTAAACATCTGCAAAATCTACACCGATTTTCTCTTCAATAGCAGGTGTTGTAACCTCAAGCATCCAAGTAGCTGGATTGTAGCCACTGGAAATCGGGGAGATTCCCTTCATACTCTGCGTAAAAACATTATCAAAATTCGGAAGTTTTTAGCAAAGAACATTAGCTTAAATTCCATGAGCATCATTCGTTTCTACCTTAACATTATGATCCTTACACATAGAAAACGAGAACGAAGAAAGTTATACGAGAAATAACTAAAAGGAAGTGTCACCTGAAAATAACTTATCATCACGCTTGATTGATTACCGATCTTCCCCCCATATATAACTTGTCCTCCACGTTTCATAAGAAGTAACTGCGAAAAAATAACTAAAGCTACTTAGTTATCATTTATAACAATATTAAAATGATTAGGAAATAGTACAAAACACCGAACAACAAACCTCATCAAATGCTTCGAATATGTCAATACTTGGCTGATGTATGGTACAAACCACAGTTCTTCCGGTATCAACCGTATTGCGAACAGTTCTCATAACAATGGCAGCTGCGCGTGCATCAAGTCCGGATGTAGGTTCATCCATGAAAATTATAGAAGGGTTTGCTACAAGCTCCACTGCGATCGTCAATCTCTTCCTCTGCTCGGTTGATAAGCCGGAAGTGCCAGGCATTCCAACTATAGCATTTCTTAAACTCTCGAGTTCTACTAGTTTCATGACCTGTTCGACAAATTCCTTCAAAACAAGTATTTTGTCAGTGAGTTTGGTCTCTGCAATAATTAATCATAAGTTAACATGTCTCGCGTAGGAACTTACTTGCTTTTTTTCTTTGGTTACATCCTTCGGAAGCCTTAGTGACGCGGAAAACCACAGAGATTCCTGAACTGTCATTTCGGGAGAATGTATGTCATTTTGTTCAACATATCCCGCTATTCTTGCAAATGTGTGTTGCACTTTTGGATAACCAGATATTTTAACATCGCCCTCGATATAACCTCCGGTTTTTCTTCCTGCAAGCACGTCCATTAAAGTCGTTTTCCCAGCTCCACTTGATCCCATTAACGCTGTAAGTACACCAGGTGCAAAAACACCACTCACATTTGCCAAAAGCTTCAACCTAGTTTCTGTTACACCTTGTTGTCTTAAAGCCTGAAAAAAAAAGTTAGTTTCGAAATAGTAAATGGAACAAAAACAATCAACTCTTTCTACTTTCTTGCGGTTCATATTTTCGCAAACTTCATTCACCTTTGGCATATCAACGTAGTAATTAACATTGTGGAATGTCATTGTCAATGGTTGAAACGGAAGAATCAATCCCTTGTTTTTGTTCTCTCCGTTTGTAGATTTTGACCTTTTTTGTGGTTCATTGTCATCTCTATCAGAACTCTTTTCTGTGTCTTCATCCTCATTTTCAATAATTGCTCTTGGTTCTTTCAGTGCTGTGGCATGCAAATAAAGAGAGCATAAGCGCGATAAAGATAAGTATCCTTGATTCGAGAAAATGATTATCCATGGATATCACCTATTACATATACCCTAAAAGAACATGCATTGATTAAAATGTGGTTATGAAAAAGAAAGAAATTGTTCTTAACTTACGGTTCAAGCAAGCCAGCGCCCAAGTGGTCAAGATGTTGAAAAGGATTGTGTAGACTAGTAAAATTCCCATACTAATCCAATACCAGTAATCCTCGACTGGTAAATCGAATGTCCTGAGTATATTGTGACCAACCGTGTCTTTCCCAAAAGCCGAAGGCTAGAATATACAATTTCCATAAGTACATAAATCTTCTATAAACTAAGAGCATGAACATCATCAACATTTCGAAAACATGAACTACCTGCATCCATCTCGTAGCGGTAAATTCGTTAACTGAAACTGCTCTTTGTGCATAGTTAAGAGGTGATAACCAGTAAGCCCAAACCCACCATGGCTTAATCATTCCTGAAATATTCAACCAAGACCATAAACATCATCATCATCATTTCGAAAACGTGATCCTTTGTCACATAGTTTTCGGTGCAACCTACCTAGTGGGACGATAAATCCTCCCAATAAGAATAAAATCATCAGCACACCCGCTCCTGCTGTATTACCAATGATCATATCGCGTCCAATAGAAGCCATAAATCGGAAGAGACTTAATGCCATTTGGTGCAACATTAACAACAGAAGCATGTAGCGTCCGAATCTGAAATAATAATCGGATTGCGAAGTGTATATCAGTTTTAAAAATAAGAAAGGAAGGAAAAAAAACATGATAAAGTATGAATGTAAAGTAAGAAACCTCCCAACAGAAGGAGCAAATCCAATACTGTAGTACACAACACAAGTCCACACAACAGCTTCAACAATGGAATAAGGTACTTGAAGAAGCCATGAGGATAATGTCCAGGTCCATGCTGGATAAAATAAATTTCCTCTTTGTGAATAGAAGACGGGGAGCCGGATTATCAAAAGTGACAGCTCGGTAGTTCCGTTAAACAACATGTGCACGAGTGCATAAAATAGCGCGGATTGGTAGAGAATGCCAAATTCTTCGTTCTTCGGATAGTTTTTTATTTGTAGGAACATTGTGGATGTGATAATTCCAACAAGTGCAACCTTTAACAATATGAGAAGCTAGTCAATTATCAAATTCTACATGTAAACATTAAGAATTCAAAACTATTTACAGAAGCAAGAGTAAGAGCATAGTTGTTAGTTAACAAAGTTTATATGTTACCTGACAAGTCCTGAAAATGTAAAGAAATCTATTTCTGTTGAGCAAGGTCAATTCTCGCGACAAACAAGCCTTGAAAAGATTCCAACTCGAGACAGCGAAATTTGATTTGGGCAAAGTTGAAGGACTTTTTGATTTATCATAAGGAGCAGTATATATGGCTTCCATAGACTTTCCAAATTTTGAATTTCTGAAGGCTTCTGTAATCTCTGGTACAGAAATAAATTTATATGGCTTTGAAGAATCGGCCCAATATTGTGCTTGATCTTTTTTAGATGTTACCTGGTATATGAAAATATCAAGTTAAGAAAATAACTTGGAAAATCACTTGAGAAAGGATTAAAAAACACCTCTTGAAGAAAATCTGCAACTCCCTTGCGCGGTGGAAGTTTGAAACTTAATGATTCAAAAAACTCTACTACATTTTCTACAGGGCCTTGATATACTATATATCCATCTGATAAAAGTATTAGATCATCGAAAAGCTCAAATGTCTCGGGCGCAGGTTGAAGAAGAGCCATTAGTACAGTAGCTTCCATTTGATGAACAAAGTTTCTTAAACATTTTACTATTTGGAAAGTGGTAGAACTATCAAGTCCAGTTGATATTTCATCCATAAACAAAGCTTTTCTTGGTCCAACAATCATTTCTCCTGAAAGAAATAAAATGAAAAGTAAGTGATAATATATGGTAACGAAGTTCGGCCAATTGTGCATATTCCTCCGACTACGAGAAGTAAATGAACGAGAAAGCACCTGTCGTTACTCTCTTCTTTTGGCCACCGGATATCCCTCTTATCATATCACTACCAACGACGGTATCGGCACATACATCAAGACCAAGCACTTTCAAAATATAATCTGTCATCACATTGTGCCTTTTGCCACCAACAGATGTTGCCTGTGAATTAAAATCAATTTTAGAAACTCAGAAACATAGTTAATAGGATTGAGGAAGTATGAAGAATTTTCACACATTTGAAACCAACCTTCATAAATGCATCAATCTCTGGACTTGGCAGCACCTTTTTTTCCTTTTCTAAGCTTTCCAAAGTTTTCAATAACTCTGATTAAGAAAATAAGTAAGTTAAATTAGTTAAGAAATTGAACTTAAATTAAAAAAAAAATTACATCGTAAACGCTATATTAAATTTGTACCTGCATCGCTTGAACCTTGACATCGATTTGCAAAATCAAAAGTTTCTCTCACAGTTAATTCTCCGGTGTGATTATCAACTTGGCTAATGTATGCTGAAGCCCTTTGAATACAAAACTGGTCTTGCTCTTCTCCGTTGTATGTTATACTACCACTTGTCTGCAGAAACATATTACACAATCAACCGGTGTAATATAATTCTACTTAAAAGCTCATGCATAGAATGTAATGTTACCTTGAGTTCTTTATCAAGTTTTCCAGCAAGTGCCAAAAGCAAAGTAGTTTTGCCAGATCCCGGAGGTCCTAACAACAATGTCATCCTATAACAACGCATTCCTTTAAGTTAGATACCAATCGATTACCATAACAATAAGAGATGAAGCATGAAAACGATCCAACAATTCTTAGAAAGCTTCCATCAATAAAAGAGAAAAAAAAACATTACCTTCCAGGTTTGATAACGCCGTTGATATCATTTAAGATCGTCAAAGAATGTCTTTTAGGTTTACTTATCCCCAAACCATTTAAACAACCCTGAAAAAATGACACTATCATAAAGCATTGTGATAACTACTAACCAAATTCATGTGTATTGAAAACCACACCTCAAGAGCATCTCGTGTGTAATTAATCAAAGTTGGTAAAGCTCTTGTCCCGGTTTTAACATTAGCTCCAATTTTCAAGTTTCTGAATTTTACTTCAATGCTAGGCACTTCCAAGCCAACCCTTTTGTATTCAGCCATCAGTTCGGTTGATAATTGTACATGACATCAGAGACATAGACTTGTTGATAAAAAAATGGAATAGTTTACCTTTTGAATCGTTCTTTGATGGCGGAAAGAAGCTTATAGTTATCTTGTTCGTTAGTAGCCAAAGCATCCTTAACAAGATGTTCGCGATAAATGCGATTCAGCTTTCTTACATCAATTTGTTCCATTCTATTTTTCTTAGATTCTGAAAGTGACGAGTTAAGAAGTTCCGAAGATGGTTTCCTCATAAGTGCCAAATTCATGCGCTTCGTCGTAGGCAACCGTAAGAGTGCATACATTTGAAGATCTTCTTCGTCTTCTTCCACCCATTCTGCATTTGATGCTCTTGCAAATGAGTGACCTCGTTCCTCGAAATCAAGCCCTGCCATATTCTTTCTTCTTGTTCTTCTTCTTTTTTTCTCTCTTTGTCGAAAAGAAGTAAAAGATTAAAACAAAAACAAAAACAAAGGTATAATGAAACTAAAAAATCAATAACATTGTGAATTGTTTTCTCTATAGTTTCTCCATAGGATCTACTAAACACCACTCATCCTAATTTCTTTTCTATCTCTCTCTTTTTCTTTCATATGAGTAAAAGAAGAAAGGTTTGGTCGTTAAAACACTAAGTGAATGGCCTTTTTTTACGTTTGTGTATAGATATAAATAACTAGGTTGCATGCATGACAAGACTACGTCAACTAAGATAAAATTAGTTAGCTTGTTTCTAGTGTTTTGTTGTGTGTTGTCTATGTTTTTAGTAACATTATAGGTGATAACTTCATTTGTTTTTTTATTAACTAATTATTTTTTTAGTGTTTTTCAAATTTCAATACTACATTATATGAACTTTTTTTTTAATTATACTACATTATATTTGAAAAGAGTTAATAGGATGAAGAAGGTGTACATCACTTTTCATTTCATAAGCATGTCATTTAAATTATTTATGTAATTTGCATTAGCGGATAATCTTTTAAACCTTGAAATTATTATAAGATATCATAATAAGTTTTGTTAGATAATTTTACTTATTCAACTCTTGAAACTCATTAAATCTATCAAGCCATGTTGCAATGTATTTATGGCCTTGTTGATTATTACACCAAGTAATCATATTTCTTGAAAACCCAATATCACATAACTGACAATCAAAAAAGCATTATTAATAAGATGAGTAAGGTTTGGATCAATAGAATCTCCACCAATTTTTTCGTTATTATTAGTCATAATATTCAAATCCCCAAAAATAATCCAATTATGATAACTATGTCTTTGAGAAAGATTGTTGATCAAGTTACAAGTCAAATGCTTTTGATTTCTTTTTGGGTACCCATATATTCCTATCCCTCTCCAATTAACATTGTCATCATTAGAATTATGATGCATAACATAAAAGTCAATAAGATTTTAATTAGAATCAAGAATATGCAGATTTACATTTTTTCTCCAAAGAAAGGTAAGACCCCTAAACCTTCCTACCCCATTATTATTACAATTAACACAACAAATATTGGTTAAGATGCTAATATCCATAATATACTTGAAAACCTTGTTAGTAATACTTTTTTAGTTTCAGACAAAAACAAAATAGAGAGAAATATTTTATCCTGTGTATGAGATCGGATGGTTCGAGGGTTTCCCAATCCCCTACAATTCCATGAAAGTATCTTCATCTTTCATTGGTTGCCTTATCCATAAGACTAGTCACCATCTTTGTTGGAGAATATTTTTTTTTATTGTGTGCTATCTACTTTCTTCCATTATTTGTGCCTTTCATCCATGGTCCTAGAGGATTGACCTCAGTAAGGTCATGGCTAGAAGGGGTAAGTTTGGAGCAATGCTCCTCATTGTGTCCCATAAATCCATAATAGAAACAAAGCATATGGAGCCTCTCATATCCGAAGTCCACCCAACTGACTCCATTCATTTTCCTTCCTATGTACATCCCAGACATGATAGAAGATTTAGTATTCATCACAATTCTCACTTTTACCATTGTGGTTATGTCAGGCATGTCATAGATTCTTGTTTCTAAAACATCACCTAATATTCCACCTATAAACCATATATGCTCCACAAATCCTTCAGATCATTTCATAACAGGAGGCGCACAAAGGTGTGCTTGGGACTTCATCAACCTAGAAACCAGCAGGAAAAACACGGAGAAAAGTTGAAAAAGCGAAATAAACACCTGGTTTCACCCCAAAGTAAAGGAAACAGAATAGAAAATGGAAGCTAGAATGTTTGATACTTTATTCAAAAGACTACGCTGGCTTTTATAAAGCCTTACAATTTGAATGCAACTGCAATAGAGAAAAATAAGGAAAATAAATTATAACAAACTGGAATATATCAACTCCTAGAAACTAGCTTCTTTAGACCTATTCTTTAGCTAACCGTAAACCCAACAAATTTCTCCCCTTAAACTGACACATGCTTAACTAGCATCAGTTTATTCCTCAGGTCGTCGAACACCAAGCAAACCTCTAAGTTTCACAAACTGATCCAATTTAATAGGTTTAGTCATTATGTCTGCCACTTGATCATCAGTTCCACAAAATGTTAACTTCACAGTTCCTTCACTTGATAAATTGCGTAGATAATGATATCTAACATCAATGTGTTTTGTCCTTCGATGCATAACGGGATTCTTGGATAGTTTAATTGCTGAATTGTTATCACACATTATGTGAATGCAATTACAGTCTTTGACGCTTAACTCTTTCAAAATTCCTTTCAGCCAGACGCAATGACATGCACAGGCAGTGGCAGCTACATACTCAGCCTCTGTAGATGAGAGAGTCACAATCCCTTGTTTTCTTGAACTCCAACAAATTGTTGCACCACTTAGTAGAAAGACGTAGCCCGAAGTACTTTTTCTATCGTCCACATCTCGTGCATAGTCCCTGTCTGTGTATCCCACCAGATTCGCATCCGTGCTTCTCTTGTAAAAAATTCCCAGCTCCAGTGTTCCTTTCAAGTACCTTAGTACCCTTTTAGCAATCATCATGTGTTCTTCTTTAGGTTCAGCCATATAACGAGAGATTAAGCATACCACAAACATCAAATCCGGACGCGTTACCGTTAGATACATTAAGCACCCTACCAGTTGTTTGTACAGCATTACATCAACATCTTTGCTGCTGCCTTCCCTTGACAAAACAGTACCGGGAACTATTGGATTCTTGACAGCATTACAACTCCACATATGGAACCTTTGCAATACTTCCTTAGCATACTTCTTTTGGCACAAATGAATCCCGTCCTTACGCTGATTGATTTCAACTCCAAGAAAAAACTTCATTTTTCCCAAGTCGGTCATCTCGAACTCCTTCTGCATTGACAACTTGAACTCTATGCACATATGCTCATCATTTCCTGTATATATTAAATCGTCAACGTAAAGACTTACCACCAATAGTTTGTTTCTATTTTTCTTCAAGAACAAGGTGTGATCATAGTTGCTTTTTTGAAACTCTTCCTTCTTAAAGTGACTCTCAATTCTGCTAAACCAAGTTCTCGGGGCTTGCTTTAAGCCATAGAGAGCCTTCTTCAGCCGATACACCTTATCTTCCTCACCCCTTTTGATGAACCCTTCCGGTTGATCGATGTATACCTCCTCCTTTAATTCGCCGTACAGAAAAGCACTTTTAACATCAAGCTGGTAAACGCACCAACCATGCTGAGCTGCTACTGCCAAGAAAATTCTGATGGTATCCCAACGAGCCACTGGCGCATACACTTCATTATAGTCTACTCCCGCTGTTTGCGAATACCCTTTGGCGACGAGTCTAGCTTTGCATTTATCCACCTTTCCTTCTTCATTTAATTTTGTTTTGTATACCCACTTAACCCCAATTTTCTTTGCTTGATGTGGCAGTGACACAAGCTCCCAAGTCTGATTTCTCTCAATAGCTTGAATTTCCAGCTTCATGGCCTCCTGCCATTTTTCTTCCTTCACAGCTTCATCAAAGCTTACTGGATCATCATGAGAGATATAAAAGGCTAAGTTTTGTTCTAGTTCCTCTTCTTCAGACAAGCCTTCGCCGCTTTCATAGTTATTCATCCAACTAGGCTTTCTTCTCTCCCTTCTTGTTTGTTCTTCTGGTGATGACTAACCAGCTTCTGGGAGCTCCTTTGTCCTGTCGTATTCACTTTCTTCAACATCACTATCAGTATATTCCGCTTCAAATTCTTCTGTTACAGCTTCGTCATCTCCCCATGCAAGAGCATTTTACTTTAACTCTGTTGCGCTCAAGTTCCAATCTCATTTACCACCTTCTTCGAATATGACATCCCTGCTAATAATTTTTTTTTTGTTATCGGATCATACAACCGATAAGCTTTAGATTCGTCACTGACTCCAAGCAAGATGCACTTGTGACTTCGATCGTCAAGTTTAACTCTTTTCTGTTCAGGGACATGTACATGTGCAATGGAGTTGAATACTCTGAAGTAGTCAACCTTCGGCTTTATTCCTGTCCACCTTTCTTCAGGTACCATGTCTTTTACCGCCTTTGTAAGACTTCGATTCAAGACGTGGGTTGTCCATCTCGCTGCATCTGGCCATAGTGATCTCGGCATCTCCTTCTCAGTCAACAAACAGCACACCATGTTCATGATGGTTCGATTCCTTCTTTCTGCCACTCCGTTTTGCTGTGGAGTGTATGCTGCTGTCAACTGCCGCCTTATGTCATAATCCTTGTAGAACTGGTTAAATTTATTTGATGTAAATTCTCCTCCCATGTCAGTTCTTAGTCCGCAAATGGATGTTTTTGCTTCTTTTTCAACAAAACTTTTGAAGGTTTTAAATGCCTCAAAGGATTCTGCTTTATCGGAGAGAAAATAGATTCAAGTTTTTTGAGAGAAATCGTCTACAAACACTAACAAGTACCTCTTACCACTATGAGAGGTTGGAGTGATTGGTCCACATAGATCTCCATGAATTAATTCCAATTTCTCTGATGCCCTCCAACCACTTTTCTTTGGAAATTTCCCCCGCTGTTGTTTTCCCACATTGCATACCTTGCAAACTTTGGCTGCTTCTTTCAACTTTGGTAACCCTTTTACCATTTGTTTTTGCTGCATTATTTGGATGGACTTGTTATTTAAATGTCCATATCTCTTGTGCCAGAGATTCTCCAAGTCTTCTTCCTCCATCTTCAAACAACTACCAGGCAGTGGTTTCATCTTTGCATAGACCATTGTCGCACCTCGAAAAAATGGGGATACGACTTTTAAGCGAAGCGCAATCGCACGCTCGCAATGATGGACTGAACAGAGTCGCCACCGATCTTTATTTATTCCTAACAAGGAAAGGGGAAATATCGATAAAACCTCTAAAAAAAGGATAAGATATGGTCATCGCAACCAATATCAGGGTTCGGGAGTCGATTACGCGAGGGGAAGGTATTAGCACCCCTCACGCCTGTTGTACTCAACGGGAACCATTAGGTTAGTTGTGTGCGTTAGTGTTAGTTGAAATATTAGGCTTTTCAAATTATTAGGTGAGAAAGAAAGAAAGGATGAGAAGAGAATGTTTTTGGATTTTTGACCGAAGGACTAAACCTAAGTTTTTTTTTTAGTGGGCCTGATAAGATTTAAAAATCCTGCTCCTACGTATCTCAAAAGAGAAATCAAGGCTTACGTAGTTCTAGGTAGAAAAATGTTTGTTTGTTGGTCGATTTTAGCGAAAGCTATACTGTATTAATCGACGAAAACATTGTTTTACCCAAAATAGATGAGGAGTGGACGCATACCACACATCGAACGGATTTATAAATCTACATTCGAAAAAGCGTCACTTATCTCGACTCAACAATCGTGGCCGAAACATTGTTTTGTATCACTTAAGACAAGATACCTTTCGTTTATGAAAAGGTTTTTTGATTAATCGCACGGCGGCGAGAAAGAGTTTGATTGGTTGGATATATTTTGAAGGATGGCAAGAACTTGGATGAGCGAGATATCCATCTCGAATCCTAGTCTCAGGAGTGCACGGTATACACCATGTTCCATTTCCATCTTTATTGACAAAAGTGTTTAATAAAGATTAAGTATTTTTAGGTTTGATTGAGAAAGGTTTTGAAGAAACCGCGTTGACAATTTTAGACGATGGCGAGAGTTAAGATAGACGAGGCATCCGCCTCGAATCTTATTCTCAGGAGTGCACGGTATACACCATGTTCCATTTCCATCTTTATTGGAAAAAAGTATTAAGGTGGGAATTAGGTGTTTTGAAGTTTGAAAGACGAGTACTTGTGACTTGCAAGCTCTTACAACTTGGGCCTAATACTCGGGACTACGTCTGGACATTCCACCCAGGCAGTCTGTTTCTTTCCAATATTGCTAAGAAAATGATTTGAATATTTACGAATATTTTGGAGGGAAGACGAATATTTATGGCTTGCAAGCTCTTACAGCTTGAGCCTAATATTCGGGATTATGATTGGATATTCCACCCAGGATAATCTTTTTCTTCACATTTTATTTAGACAAAGATTTGAATATTGGAGTGTGGAAGAGAAGATGAATATTTACGGCTTGCAAGCTCTTACAGCTTGAGCCTAATATTCGGGATTATAACTGAATATTCCATCCAGGATAATCTTTTTCTTCACGTTTTATTTAGAAAAAGATTTGAATATTGGAGTGTTAACGGAAGAAAGGCTTGATATTGTATTTGAAGGTGATGAGGAAATAAAATTGAATGTTGAATGTGATTATTTAATGTGTAAAAGTATGGACATGGGTACTAATAACCTAACTAAATTAATTAACACACAAAAATCGATTAATCGAATAAAAAAAACAATATCGGAAATTCAACCATTAATCAAATCCAAAGGTAAACATTTAAAAATACAAACAACTAAATAACGATCAAATTAAATTGATAAAAGTATAAAGATAAAATAAACAGCAACAAGATATGAAAAAAAAATAGTAAGCACCAAAAACAAATATAGAGATATGTTACTCCTAAGTATTGAACCCACCCCACTAAAGACAATGAAACTGCTCTCTCTCCACTAGGCCACTTATGGTTATTCATTACTTTAGTAACAACTGGAATATATAAATCAGAATAGGTTAAAACCAAAATTAAAAAAATGAAATGAAAATAAGATGGTCTGTTGGACTACTAATTAAACGATGGAGGAATAAAAAATAAACCCTAGCCGCCTGGCTGTTGGGTTTACAAAGGATTATGGATTGGGAACACAAAAAAACAATACATTAATATACACTATTTAATAAAAAAAACAAAGGAAGACTAAACGTATTAATTTTTTCTTAAATGGTTTTTAAATGGCTTAAATGTTTGTTTTTTAAAAGAAATAAAAGAAAGAAAGTGGGAGCAACAGTAACAGCACCTTCATCATCCTCACTCCCTCAATCTCGTCTTCTCTTTCTCATCTCCTCAATCGCTCATCCTCAACCTCAATCGCGCACCTCTCTTTCTCACTCGATTGCTATCAACTCTCAAACCTTAACACTTACTCACAAACTTTCACTCTACATGCCAAGAAAACAAATGCTTTAAAGAGATTCAAGCAATAAAGCTCACCTTCGGCGGTCCGGCAGTAATGACGATGCTTGAATCTTCTTCCCGTCGCCGCTCAACTCTTCTAGCTCTAGACTTTTTCGCCGTTTTAGGATTCGTGTTTCGTGGTGGTCGCCTTCTCTCCTTTTATATCCAACAAATTAGGGTTTCAGGTTGGCCTATTGTAGATCGAAACAGGTATCTCTGCGAAACCCTTTTGGTGTGCTCAGTTTGGATTGTCTTGTTTGATGTTAGATTCGGAAATGGTAAAACAGACCTGCACTTTCTTCTTTAATTTTGTCCTAATTCTCCTTTGGGACATTTTTTGAATTTCTACTTTGTTTACTGCAGTGAAAACGTATTAAGTTTGGATATGTGTTTTTTCCTTCACAATGCTCTGTAGTTTTTCTTTTGCCTCAAAGTCAAACTGAGTTTGATCTGTTTCCAATACAGTATGAGCAGCATGAAATGGAATTCCAGCAAACAGATCCGTTCTTGGAGGCCTTGTCCACGTCTTCTCAAAAGAGTCATGGTTACCACAGGTGGTGCACACCTCTTGCACCAAAGGTCTTGACACTCCCTTCATTATTGATCCAAACGGAGATGGAACACTACTTGTTGCGGTCTGAGCCTTTTTCCTTAATGTAGTAAGTGTTTCTCTGTTCCCATTCCTCAACTTGTCATTCTCAAACAGCTGATGTCGGGCTAAAAGAAGATGTTCAGCTTCGAGTTTCCATTCTGTTAATTTCCTTTGAAAATGCTTCAGGTTGTCATTCATACTTGAAGAAAAGAAACTCCAGATATGGTGAGTTGTTATTGAAGGTGTTACTGTGATACGCAACTTCTGTTTCTTTTTCTTGTGGCCTTACACGAGCTTTTCCCGGGTGTTATGGAGTTGGTGAACCTATATAAAATTAATGTAATTGATGTTACACAGGTTCATTTTGGAAGTTTGGATTGCATATTGGAGACAAAAGGTGGATTCTGAGTTTTCTCTGAAGTGTTGCAGAAGCCTGTTAGTTATTTTGTGAACTTGTTCAGTTGTGTTGCACGATTTGCTGCTAGTGCAAGTTGATTTGTGCAGGTTGTTGGAAGATGGTCATGTTGTTGTGCATTTGATTGTTGCTTGCTCGGGTCTTTGGCTAATAGGGTTAACATACATTTGCTGCTTGCTGAGATGGTAGCTTGAATGCAGGTACATTCTAACTTTGGTTCAACATGGTTTTGGCCTAGCTTGTAAGTCTCATTTGCCTTGATATGGTTCTGCGATATGTTTGTGGTTGCAGGTTTTGAAATATTGTTGCTGAGCTGTCGTGGCAGGTCTGATGTATGAACTGAAGTGAAACTGTGATATGGCTTTGTCATATGGTTTTTCTACTGGTTCTGATTCATTATAACAGGTGCATGACTTGGTCCTTGCAGGGTTTGTTGCATGTTGCATAACATGTAACACAATTGCTTGTAAATGGTATGTCACAAGATCGTGTTGGATGAATGGTTCGTTGAACACTTATGCTAGAGCGGTAACAGGTTTCTAAGTTCATTGTGAACTAACTTGTTTAAACGTATGACTTTCTTTTGCTTGAACCTCATGGCAATGTGCTAATGCGTGGTCGTGACTTGGTTGGTTTTGTAGGTTTGGCAGACATGACCTTGAACAATGCTACTTGTAAATGAAGAAATCATGATTGAAGCAAGCTAACATGCATTTTGGAGGATAAATCATGACCCATGGCGGATTAGGATTAGGTTTGGGATTTATGTGAAACATGGTTATATCTTGGTTGTGATTTTGGATGAAACTTGGGAATTGGTTGTAGTGTAGAAGTTAGTTGTAGGTTGGAGGTTCTATTAGGAATTGGAAAGTGATGTTGAAACCTTCTGTTATGATATTGATTTGTTATCATGTGTTGTTGAACTCTTCTTTTTTGGAATGAATTATTGGAATGCTTGAATTTGGATTCTTGATGGAGCTTTGAGCGCATGGCTTGGCTTGTTAATGGAGCTTTGATTGTTCATTAGGATTGTACTTGTAGGATTTATGTAATATGATGAACTTGTAAGAAAATGTTGTGAAATGTAATTTGGAACATGACTTTGTAATTTATGGAAGTGTTGTAATGCTTGTGTAATGTCATGGTTTTGTGATTTATGCGCTTTGAGCGTAAATGTATTTTGGAATTGGAATGAAATTGGCAAATGCAATGGTTATCTAGTGTCGGAAACTTATGACATTTACATAAAAAAATGGTTGTAACAAACTTGGTTTGAATGAAATGAATTTGTGGTTATAGAAATGGATATGGATTTTAGAAATAATCTAAGACTCATCTAAATGTCAATTTAAAAATCAAAACAAGACATCAGACCTCGAAAGATCTACCTCTTCCCCGACCTCTAAAGTTGCCGCCTCGGAAGTTGCCGCCTTTGAAGTTGTTGTTTCCTCTCTGATATATGCCTCTACCTCTTCCTTGTACATTTCTTTGCTCATTCTCCACCTGTAGAACTTGCTCTTCACTTCTTTTCTCAATCACCTTTTGTTCATGTACAAGCAAAGATGCTTGCAATTCATCTACTGTGAGATCATCAATGTCCTTGGACTCTTCGATGGAACATACCACAAAGTTGAAGTTGTCTGTGAGACTCCAAAGTATTTTTTCGACAATTTTGACATCGTTCATGTCTTCTCCACAGTTCCTCATGTCGTTGGCAGTAGACATGGCTCTTGCGAAGTACTCAGACACACCTTCTCCCATTTTCATTTCAAGGGTTTCGAATGTTCTCCGAAGCCGTTGCAGTTGTGCGCGCTTCACTCTAGCACTTCCCTGATACTTGACTTTCATTGAATCCCACAACTGTTTGGTTGTTTCCTTTTGGGTGATGGTTTTCAAGATTCTCTTGTCTATGGACTGGAAAAGATAGTTCTTTGCTTTGAGATCTTTCAGTTTTGCTTCTTCGAGTGCCTTCGCGCTTATGGCTTCGGTCTTCTTCAACTCTTCGAGCCCAGGTTCGATGACGCTCCAGTACTCCTTAGAACGGAGGAGATTTTCCATAAGTAACCTCCAGTGATCGTAGTCACCGTTGAACTTCGGAACGCATGGTGTTGAGAGAGTTTCTGCTGCCATAATTCCTTTCTTCTGTGTTTTTCCTCTCAAACACTATTGCAGACTTTCGTTAGTTCCTCTCAGTGTTTTTCCTCTCAAACACTCAATTTGTAAATTACTCTTATCAGGCCCTTTCGAGCTCTGATACCAGATAAAGGAAACAGAATAGAAAATGGAAGCTAGAATGTTTGATACTTTATTCAAAAGACTACGCTGGCTTTTATAAAGCCTTACAATTTGAATGCAACTGCAATAGAGAAAAATAAGGAAAATAAATTATAACAAACTGGAATATATCAACTCCTAGAAACTAGCTTATTTAGACCTATTCTTTAGCTAACCGTAAACCCAACAAAAAGAAAAGAGAAAAAGACCAATAACCACACACAAAGCATGAACATGTCGCCCACTAGTCGGTTTGCTTTTCCCAATTTCAAAAACACATAGACCGTAAAAAGCTAGAGGTGACCTACCCTTGTGAGTTTCTTTTCATCGTCAGTGGCGGAACTAAGGGGGACGTGGGAAGGTCACGGCCACTCCTCAACTTTTTATTTTTTTTTAATTCATATTATTAAATTACTAAAATATCCTTATTTTAAATTAAAATTAATTTTTATTTTTTCCTTTTCATTCAAAGTTAGGTTAAAATACAGATAAGGTAAAAAGCTCTTACCTTTCCTTTCTTTCTCATATGGGTTTGCTACCGGCACCGAAATCGGAACAGATTAAAGTGATCGGCATCTAACAGGTAAAAAACTTTATTCATTCTTCTTTTATAAAAAGTAACAAATTAAAGTGATTGCTTGATTTGTGTTTTTGAGATTTTTAGGGTTCTTCTTTCTTGATGTGTTAAAATAATCTATATGAGGTTTATTAAGCCAATTCATAACACTGTAATTTACAAATATAGTTATACACTGTAATAAGGTTTATTTAATCATTGTTGTTGCTAATTTCTAATAGTGAAGTTACCGGTATTTGAAAACGGATTAAAGTTTATTAATTAAGTTTATTAATTAAGTTTATTAATTTTTTTCTCTTTTCATTTTTATGTTCTCTAAATTGACTTTTGGATCTGATATGATATTATAGGAAGAGTAAAGATGAATAATAGGAAAATTAATTCTTTTTTCAAAAGGAAAGCATGTGAAATTGAAAGAGAAGAGAGAGATGAAGAAATTATAATCCCGACATCCGAATCTGAAACAATTCTTGAGAATCCAACAATTGAAGAGCATCATGGTTTTGAAAATTCTTTGGAACGCGATCCTGGAAAGCGTCCTCCGATTTGGCAATATCCACCAAATCAAGTGGATGCAATACGAAGAGCTTATCTAAAATTGGGTCCATATCAAATTCATTTAGAAAACTATCCTTTGTCCGGTAATGAGGATCATCCGAGAAGGTTTCAACATACTTGGTTTAGCATATTTCCATCATGGTTAGAATATTCACCATCTGAAGATGCCGCATATTGCTTACCATGTTACCTTTTTAGCAAAAAACTAAGTGGACGTCCCAGATCACTTGTCTTTATTTCTATGGGTTTTAGAAATTGGAAGAAAGTTAGGAATGGAAAAAGTTGTTCCTTTCTTAAACACATAGTGAAGGATCCTTGCTCACCACACAACAATGCAATGAAAGCTTGTCAAGACTTGTTGAATCAAGATGGTTATATTAGAAATGTTATTCAAGTGCAAAGTTCAAGTCAAATAATGAATAATCGGTTACGACTCAAGACTTCAATTGACATTGTTCGTTGGTTAACACTACAAGCTTGTGCTTTTAGGGGTCATGACGAAAGTAGCAAATCAAGAAATCAAGGTAACTTTCTTGAGTTATTGAAACTTTTAGCATCCTACAATGATGAAGTTGCAAAAGTTGTGTTGGAAAATGCTCCACAAAATTGCAAGTATACTTCACATCAAATTCAAAAAGAGCTCTTGCAAATTCGTTCTAGTAGGGTGAAAAAGAGTATTCGTGAGGAAATTGGTGATTCCAAATTTTGTATCGTTGTTGATAAAGCTCATGATGAGCCAAAAAAGGAACAAATGGCTCTTGTATTTAGATTTGTTGATAAAGTTGGTTTAATACAAGAGAGATTTTTTGATGTGGCACATGTTAAAGACACCACATCTTTAACTCTTAAGGAAGCAATATGTGATATACTTTCTCGACATAACCTTGATGTTTCTAACATTCGTGGCCAAGGGTATGATGGTGCTAGCAATATGAGAGGAGAATGGAATGGTTTACAAGCCCTCTTTATGAAGGATTGTCCTTATGCATACTATGTTCATTGTTTTGCTCATCGATTGAAACTTGCATTAGTTACATCATCAAGAGAAGTTAAACATGTTCATAAATTTTTTGAGAAGCTGATCTTTGTTATGAATGTTGTTTGTTCTTCTACAAAGCGTCATGATGAGTTACAAGCTGTCCAATTAGAAGAAATTGCTTATTTGTTAGAGATTGATGAGATTGTAACTGGTAAAGGTGCAAATCAAGTTGGTACATTGAAACGAGCTGGAGATACTCGTTGGGGATCACATTACGATTCAATTTCTAGCTTGATAAACATGTATGAAGCAACTTGTTTAGTTTTTTAAAAAATTGCAAAAGATAGAGGGAGTTATGCTACACGTGGGGATGCAGATAGTTGTTACAATTACTTGAAGGCATTTGATTTTATATTTATTTTGCACTTGATGAAAGAAATCATGGGAATAACAGATATGCTTTGTCAAGCCTTACAAAAAAAATCAAGATGTAGTTAATGCTATGAACTTGGTTTGTTCAACAAAACATCTTATTCAAGGTTTGAGAGAAAATGGTTGGGATATATTGTTTACTAAAGTGGTATCTTTTTGTGAAAAGCATGGTATTGAGATCCCTGATCTTAATGATGTTCATTCAACAACAAGATTTGGACTCTCCCGCCTTGAAGAGAATCAAGTCACAATTCAACATTACTTTAAAGTTGAAATCTTTTTCACTACCATTGACAAACAGTTACAAGAGTTGAATAGCAGATTCAGTGAGTAGGCAATGGATTTGTTAACTCTTTTTTGTTCTTTATCTCCTAAGGATGGATATAAAGCTTTTAGCATTGATACTATTTGTTCTTTAGTTGAAAATTATTATCCTATGGATTTTAGTGATCAAGAGAAGAATAATTTGCAATTTCAACTCCAACATTTTCTATTTGTTGCTCGTCAAGCATCAAACTTGAATAATTTATCAACTATTCAAGAACTATGTTCATGTTTGGTTGCATCTGGACAAGCTAAAACTTACTTCTTGATTGATAGACTACTTCGTCTTATCATGACTCTTCTCGTTTCTACGGCCACAACTGAGAGGTATTTTTCAGCAATGAAAATTATTAAGACTAAGTTGAGAAACAAGATGGATGATGGGTTTCTTGGAGATAGCATGACAGTATATATTGAAAGGGAGATTAGTGCAAGCATTAGTTCGGAGTCAATTATTGACGATTTCAAGTCACTCGGAACGCGTAAAGCATTACTTTAAGGTAGGTTTAAGTCATGTAATTTAAATTTTTAGTAATTAACTTTGTATTTATTTTAACTTTAATATTTTATTTAAAATACTATTTACATTTTATTTATAATCTTTATTTTACGTTAGCGGTCATCCCAAAAAAATTTATCTAGCTCCGCCACTGTTCACCGTGTTCTTTCAACCTCCGCCATTACTTTCGGCCACTAAACCTCCTCCGAACTCCACAATAAAACCTTTCTCTCATTTTTTCTGGCCCATCATACGCAGTGCTTTACAACTCACTGGCCACCCTCACTTTTCATCACTCTTCAAATCGAACACCCACTGTTAAACCCTCTCATTTTACTTGCATCCGCCTCTTTATCACCCCATCACCACGTTCCTCTCCTTTACATTTTCTACAACCAAAAACCACTTCTTCTTCCACAACCAATAATCAAACTGCATGCAACACTCTAGACGTATTCATGTTGTAACTTGAAACATCTCAAGGAACAAATCCAATTCGGATAAGTTCTATTTGGAGCTGCATACGCATGCTAGATAACATCTTCATGGCACTAGCGGCCACATAATATTGCGAATATTTATTACCACTAGCAGTTTCGATAATATCCCTTTTTGCATCTTTATTTAGAAAACAAAATCTCTCAACCATTGGATACATAATTGATACCAAAACCGCACTCAAACCACCATACTCAGCCGTTCACACGAGCCACACGTGAAATAATAATTCCAATAACTCACGACAACCATCTTCCTTAAGTGTCATTCCGCTCGAACCAAACCTCACACAAACAACAACAACAACAATCATCTCTATTTTGAAACAACTCAACGGTTCAGCAGCTCCAGTGAAGATCTAGGTGCGAGTTCAACTCAGAGGCACAATTTCACAACAACATCATCAAAGTAGCAATAACGGTAGAGCTCGTGTTGGTAACATTTTGATTTTATTCGTGTTTTTACATTCTGATTTCTTTATGTTTTTGGAATCTTTGCTTTGGTTTATGTTATTTTCTTTTGATTTCGGTTACACTAAGTTGTAATAATGTTGTAATGCTGCTTAAATAATGAAAATATGTTATGATTGTTTTTTGTTTGCTTTTGTTGTGTTAAATTTGATCAAATTCGTGGGTTCGACAAAATACATATGTCGTTACTCTGGCAAAATTTAGTTTGATACATTGGCAACATTTCTATGCGTATGTGGGTTAATCTCGTTTGCATTTTAGCGCTGCATTCTACATGTTTGGTTGCATTATGTTATAATTTGCGCGCACTAAATTTTCATTTTTTTACTTTGCATTTCAATTCATTAAGTTTGGCATTCACACAATTTAGATCCAGTTCCAATGATCACGTTAAGTGTAGAAAGCTAAGAGGATGATTTCATTGGTTTATGTGTGATTCTTTAATTGGTTGTTGTTTGCATTTCGATTATTGTATGCGCGTTTGATTTGCAATTTGTACTTTTCATTGATTTTATTATCTTGTTGTTTTTCGATTCGGCTTGTGATGGCCGCTTACGCGTTAGTAATTTTCTATTTTGATTTGTGCTAGTATACAATAATCTAACTTCGTTATGTTTTGATCAAATTTAATTTCCTGTGGTTGCTTTGCACGTCTTCGCGTATGCGACTTTGACTTTGCGTTTTTGCGTCATGATGTTAATTCGTGCACATTTTCATTTCACTTTACTTTCTCGATTCATTTGTTGTAGATGTGTGATGTACATATTATGTATGCTATTTTATCCCTTTATCATTGTTAAATGCTTGTATGCATATTCGATTCAATTATGGCGTTTGATTACGACTTGTGCTTGAGTTCGCGTCACTATGTTTGAACTCGCATCCCTTGCAATCCAATTCGCATCCTTTGTGTTACCATTCATCTTCATCATTTCTAACCATTTTGCAAACCCTCAAACCATTCTTGTTAAACCATTTTGCAAGCACAAATCAAATGCTTGATCTAACGTCAAGCCATTTTTCAAAATGAAAATAAATAAAAAATAAAAAAAATAATCATTATTTGACACTTTTCAATAAAATTGGATGAAAAGGAACGGGGTGTAGTCCACGAGCTCTTGAGATTTGGGATGCGAGATTTAGTTCTCGGTCATCCGAACACTCATCATCCTTCAAGCAATTCACAACGTAAAATAAACCTCGATCAACATCGATTGCCTTTTCTCAATAAAGCTAACCTAAACAAACCCTACATAATATTAGACTCTTTTCACAAATAAGATGAAAAATAAAAATGGTGTAGTCCACGAGCTTCCGATAGATGGGATACGAGATGTAGTTGTCCACCATCCAAGCTCTCATCATCAACCCCAAAAGACATCTAACCAATCAAACTTTTTCTCGCTGCCACACGATCTTCTAACCCTTTTTCAAACAACAAGTATTTTGTCTCAAGACGATGTAAGACAATGACTCGTCCACTTATATGTGTGAGTAAGCTGGCGACATTTTCCAGCAAATGTTGATATATTTATTCATTTGGCCGTATGCAAACGTTCCCTTCTCCACTTGTTTTAGGTAGCAAGCAATGTTTTTCCGTCGATTGAGACAAAATAGCTTTCGCTAAAATCCACCAACAAACAAATATTTTATACCTAGAACTACATAGCCTTGAGTTCTCAATTTCACCCGGAGATACGTAGAAGCGAGACCCGCAATCTCGTCAGGCACATTAATAAAACTTTTTACGACCCCTTTTCTTTTTCTTTTCAAACTTTTAATAACTCGAGAAAGACAAATATTCAAAAGCTAACACTCATGTGCATAACTAACTAAACAGTTCTCGTTGTGTACAACGGACATGAAGAGTGCTAATACCTTCCCCTTGCGTAATCAACTCCCAAACCCGATTTGGTTGCGACGACCATAATATTAGTCGTTGTTTATGGGGTTTATCGATATTTTCCTTTTCCCTCTTTGGGAATAAATAAGGGGTTTTAGCGATAGTTGTTGATGTTCCTTCTACCATTCATATATCTAAGTAATATGTTTTTTGTTTTTTTTCAAATTTCCTTTCACTATGCCCAAGGTGAAAGTGATGAATGTCAGGGCTTTGTTTCAAATTTTAAAATCATCAATAAAATTTTATTTTGTTTATCCATGTGTGTTTTTATTTTTATGTTTTTTCTAGAAGATGGTAACCTAAAAATCCAAAAATATAATAATTTCAATATCTGCATAATCACGTATTCATTGTGTCAGTTTCTAAAATCAATCATAAAATCATTGTGCAGATTGCTTGATAAACCCATTGAATACAATGACCTTATGCCCTCTCCCAACTTTGAGTTTCCTGTGTTTGAAGCAGAAGAAGAGAATGGTAAAGATGATATTCTTAACGAGATCTCCCGGTTGCTTGAGCACAAGGAGAAGACCATTCAACCATATAAAGAGCCATTGGAAGTAATCAACTTGGGTTCTGAAAAGGATAAAAAAGAAGTCAAGCTTGGGGCACTGTTAGGTCCAGCGGTTAAGAAGATGATGGTAAAGCTTCTTAGAGAGTATGTGGATTTGTTTTCTTGGTCCTACCAAGATATGCTTGGTCTTGATACTGATATTGTGGAGCATAGATTGCCACTTAAGTCAGGTTGTACACATGTGAAGCAGAAATTGAGAAGAACTCGCCCTGATATGGCAATGATGATCAAAGAAGAGGTACAAAAGAAAATTGAGGCAGGTTTCCTTGTCACTACAGAGTATCCTTAATGGGTAGATAATATTGTTTCGGTTCCAAAGAAAGATGGAAAAGTCCGCATGTGTGTTGATTATAGAGACCTGAATAAGGCATGTCCAAAAGATGATTTCCCTTTACCACACATTGATATGTTGGTAGATAATACGACAAAGTTTGATATGTTCTCTTTTATGGATGGATTTTCCGGCTATAATCAAATTAAGATGGCGCCTGATGACATGGAAAAACTTATGTTCATCACACCCTAGGGAACATTCTCCTACAGAGTGATGCCCTTTGGGTTGAAGAATGCAGGTGTTATGTACCAGAGGGCATAACAACCCTTTTCCATGACATCATACATAAAGAGATAGAAGTCTATGTTGATGATATGATTTCTAAGTCAAGGAAAGAGGAGGATCATATGGAGCATTTATTGAAATTGTTCCAACGTTTAAGGAAGTATAAACTTCGTCTGAATCCTAATAAATGTACTTTTAGTGTTTGTTCTAAGAAGCTGTTAGGTTTCATTGTTAGCCAGAGAGGTATTGAGGTAGACCCTGATAAAGTTAGGGCTATTCGAGAGATGCCTGCACCTAAAATTGAGAAGCAAGTTAGAGGATTTCTAGGACCCTTGAATTATATTTCTAGATTCATATCTCACATGACTGCCACATGTGGGCCAATTTTCAAGTTGCTCCGTAAAAGTCGATATTGTAAATAGACATAGGATTTTCAGAAATCCTTTGACAGTATCAAGGAATACCTGCTCGAACCTCCTATATTGTCTCCTCCGGTGGAAGGACGACCTTTGATCATGTACTTGACAGTCTTAGATGAGTCTATGGGTTGTGTTCTTGGTCAACAAGACGAGACAGGTAGGAAGGAGTATGCCATCTACTACCTGAGTAAGAAATTCACTGATTGCGAGTCTCGTTACTCTTTGCTCGAGAAAACGTGTTGTGCTTTAGCCTGGGCTGCTAAGCGTTTGTGTCAGTATATGTTAACTTTTACTACTTGGTTGATATCTAAAATGGATCCAATCAAGTATATTTTTGAAAAGTCTGCTTTAACTGGAAGGATTTCCCGTTGGCAAATGTTGTTATCTGAATATGACATCGAGTACCGATCTCAAAAAGCGATAAAATGAAGTGTTTTGGATGATCACTTGGCACACCAACCACTTGATGACTATCAATCCATCAGGTTTGACTTTCCTGATGAAGATGTTATGTATCTAAAAGCCAAATATTGTGAGAAGTTGTTATTTGGAGAAGGGTCGGATCCTGAATCCCGATCGGGTTTAGTATTTGATGGAGCTGTGAATGCTTATGGAAATGGAATTGGGGACATTATTATTACCCATCATGGTTCTCACATCCCTTTTACCGCGAGGTTAATGTTTGATTGCACGAATAACATGGAGGAGTATGAAGCTTGTATTATGAGCCTTGAGGAAGCCATTGATCTGAGAGTCAAAATTCTAGATATATACAGAGATTCAACTTTAGTTGTCAATCAGATCAAAGGAGAGTGGGTGACTTGTCACCCTGGTTTAATCCCTTATAGATATTATGAAAGGAGGTTGCTTCCCTTCTTCAATAAATTTGAATTCCACCATATTCCTCGATACGAGAATCAGATGGCTAACGCCCTGGAAACTTTATCTTCTATGTATCAAGTCAATTCCTGTAATGAAATACCTCAGATCACTATTATAAGACTTGATATACCTACCCATGTGTTTGAAGTTGAGGAGGTTATTGATGACAAGCTTTGGTTTCATGATATTAAATGTTTTATCCAAAGTTAAGAGTACCCGCTTGAGGCATCCAATAAAGATAAAAAGACTTTGAGAAGGATGACTGGAAATTCTTCCTTAATAGAGAGGTGCTTTATAAAAGGAATTATGATATGGTTCTGCTTAGATGCGTGGATATACACGAAGAAGCCTTGTTGACGAAAGAAGTGTATGAAGGATCCTTTGGTACCAATGCCGATGGACATGTAATGGCAAAAAAGATGTTGTGAGCGGGTTACTATTGGCTGACAATGGAATCTGACTGTTGCAAATACGTGAAAAAATGCCATAAGTGCCAAGTTTATGCTGATAAAGTCCATATACCTCCAACTCTTCTGAATATTATCTCATCTCCATGGACCTTCTCCATGTGGGGAACTGATATGATTAGAATGATTGAGCCTAAGCTTCCAATGGTCATGTTTCATTCTTGTGGCGATTGATTACTTCACCAAATGGGTTGAAGTGGTATCATATGAGAATGTGACCAAGCAATTGGTGGCCAGGTTTATCAAGAACCATATTATTTGTCGTTACGGTGTGCCAAGTAAGATTATTACAGATAATGGTTCGAATTTTAACAACAAGATGACGAAAGAGCTTTGTGAGGACTTCAAGATTGAACATCACAACTCTTCTCCTTATATGCCTAAGATGAATGGGTCCATTGAAGCTGCAAATAAGAATATTAAGAAGATCATTCAAAAGATGGTTGTTACATATATGGATTGACATGCGATGCTTCCTTTTACTTTGCACGGGTACCGTACATCTGTGCGCACTTCAACAGGGGCAACCCCTTTCTCACTTGTTTATGGTATGGAAGTAGTGCTCCCTGTAAAGGTTGGGATTATGTCAATAAGGGTCTTGATGGAAGCCAAGTTGACAGAGGTTGAATGGTGCCAAAGTAGATTTGATCAATTGAATTTAATAGAAGAAAAAAGGATGACAACCTTGTGTTATGGCCAGTTGTATCAGAAGAGAATGAAGAAAGCTTTTGATAAGAAGGTTTGACCTCGTGTATTAAGAGAATGTGACCTCGTGCTCAAAAAGATCTTGTCTTTCCAACCTGATTCTAGGGGAAAGTGGATTCCAAATTATGATGGACCATATGTTGTTAAGAAAGCCTTCTCTAGAGGTACATTAATTCTTACAACTATGGATGATGAGGAGCTCCCTCGTCTTGTGAATGCCAATGCAGTCAAGAAATACTTCGCCTAAAAAAACTAAAATAACAGCTCGCTAAGTTGAAAACCTGAAAGGGCGACTTTGGAAAATGAGTGTCTCGGTGGGCTGAAAACCCGAAAGGGCTGTCAAGGCAAAAGTTAGAGACATAAATAGCATAAATTTTCCCGGTAGATTGAAAACCCGAAAGGACAATCTAGGCAAAAGTTAGGGATTATGGCAAGTAACTGCATCAGGCCAAGACTTGATCGCTTGAAGCAATATCTTTGTTCATGAGTGTCATACCAACCATTCTCAACAGAAGCTTGAGCACATTGGAATTCAAAGTTGTTAGGGAGAATAGTGGTCATTGTATTTCAATGTAGTCTTTTCCCTTAAATACCATTTTCTAACTTTGTAATGATCTATGGAGTCATGCCATTTGCTAACTACCATTCTATCAATAAAATTTGAGCCTTTATCCAATTGATTGCAATTCTTATTTTATTTTTGCCTTGCAAAATTTCATTTTTACTTTTGATAATAAATTTGAAACAAATATTAATTAATAATCACGTTTTGAAAATTACAAAAATATTTTCTTTGATTTATGAAAATAAGAAGGAACATCGGCTGTTATTCCAAGGATGGTTAGATCTCAAGGTGTAACACTTAATGTTTCCAAGCAGAGATGATTTATGGGTTTGTCAGACATGTATTCTTTTGGATCTTCTGCAGAATATAGTTGATATGTATAATTTGGGTTGGTATTCTCCAAACCGAGTGTGATTTTATTCCTCAGTTAAACATGTGCAAATTGTGAAGTTTTGTGTGAATAATCTTCCTTGCATAGTTTCCTTATATCATTGATTTTGAGAAGTGCCGAAGACAACGGTCAACTGTTGGGTTTTCTCTCTCCTTGTGTTGAGTTATAATTTAAAATCCCCACAGGTTATGACCTTTTTGCTGTGATGTTAACTTCTTTGTACTTTATGATCGCATGTTTGTTATGAACCCCTAGGGGGTCTTCTTTGATAGTCGTCAGGTTTACATTCTTATCTCCTCAGTAGTCATTAAGCCAGATTTTTGGATATTGTTGCAGTGTTGATCTTCAGTAGATCCTTCTTCTCCCATAGCAGAGTTCTTGCAATATTGTGTTATCCATTTCAGAGGTTGATGTTTCCTGAAGAGTTTGCTCTGTGTATATTCCCAACAAGCCTTTATCCCCATGGTAGATTGGTGTAAAAAATTTCTTCTCCCTAGAAGAGTTTGGAAGATTCATGTTGTGTTCCCTAACAGACCTTTCCATTCCCTCAGAGAGGAGTTCGTATTATTATGTCCATGATGGATTATTATTTGAAGATTGAACTTTGGGGTTTCTCCCCAAGCCATATATTTTCTCTCCAGAGATTAAGCCTTGTGGAAATACCTTGTTCCTTCGGTGACTTCTGTTTTTATCTCCAGTTGAATCCCTAGCAAGATCTTAAGCGAAACCTCCAGCAAGATTTTCCCGCTATTGAGAATTAGTCGAGTGTTTGGTTGTGTTGTTTGATGACAGTTTATCCCCAGTTGTTCATTCTCCAATTATATGTTTGTCTTGTTTTGTCAGTATAAATATAATATGCATACATGAATTCATGCATACATACATAGATCATGCATAAAAGAATTCAAATTCATACTCATTGTGCATTTCTTATTATGGTGCTTCCCCACATAGGGTGTATACTATCTCTCAATTAAAATGTCAACCATAAGCAGAAAGATTGTATCCTTTATAATTCCCCACTGAGTTTATTCCTTATGGAAGAAGGTTTGTTCAGCCTTACTACCTAGTTCATTATCTCGATGGATTAAGTCCTCAGTTGAGATTATTCCTCATTGAATTGAGTCTTTCTTGATAGTTTCTCCCCGACTTGTTCCTGGCTTGAATTTTGGTTCCTTGCAGAAGTTTTGAACCTCTATAGACTGTAAAACCTGGATGATATATATGCATTTAGTTTGCACCATTGAGGACCATTTATTTCCTCGACAATGATTCCACACTCCTTGAAGGATTTTATTCCCCCAAGTTGAGTTATTTTTCTCTTTCCAACAGATGGTTGTCTCTTTATTTGAGAAGTTTGTTGTGCATTCCAACCTGCTCGTATCTTTTCGAAGATCCCTAGTAGAGTTGTTGATTCTTATTTCCTTTCTTTGATGAAGGAAGAAATTATTTCCCTTCCCTGGCTGAATGCCGGAAGTTTTGGAAAAATTTTATTACCCTTTTCCTGGTGAAAGATTTGGTGAAGGGAGAAATTATTTTTGCTTTGGAAGTTCTCCACCTTCAGTGAAAGTTGGTAGTCCACCTTCAGTATAAGTCGGTGTATCTTTTCTTCTCTACCTTCAGTGAAAGTTGGTAGACCACCTTAAGTAAACGTTGGTGCAATCATTGTTTTTCTACCTTCAGTAAAAGTTGGCAGTCCACCTTCAAGAGAAGTTGGTGTATATATTTTGTTTCTCTACCTTTAGTAAACGTTGGTGTTGTCCTTGCTTTTCTACCTTCAGTAAAAGTCGGTAGTCCACCTTCAGTAAAAGTCAGTGTATCTTTTGCTTCTCTACCTTTAGTAAAAGTAGGTAGACCACCTTCAGTGAACGTCAGTGTAATCTTCATTCTTCCTACCTTCGGTAAAAGTTGGTAGTGTATCTCTTATCTTGTGTGTTACCCTATGCAGGGTGTATTCTCCCACATAATCATTTGAGTCTGCATTCACAATCATAAACATCGCACAACATCTTAAGGCCAAAAAATTGGGTTTTGTTTATATTTAAGTGACTCCAATCACGTCGAGACGAAGATTTCAATCTTCATTCCTCCGGATAGAATACACTTAAATAGGGGCAACTGTTATACCCTAATTTTTGCCCCTAAGATCTCGCGTCATCCGCATTGTTTTAAATGCATACAAGATCATAAATTTGGTTGTCTCCTGGTCATAAGTGCTCTTGCTTTCCACACAGGGATCAACAAACGCCTCATTTGTTTTTGCGTATTTTTAGTCTTGTGTATATACTTTATTATCTTTTACTAACATCTAGCCAAAATTCAAAAAAAAAAAGCATTATTTATTTCTGTTTCTCTGACAGGGTGGGATTTTGAATCAAGAAATTCCAGTGAGATTTGGGTCTCTCTATTAATTTTGTTTGAGCTTGGAAGTTCAGAAGATTTAATCAGAATTTTCTTCTTGAGATAATACTTGTCAAGTGGTGAGATTTATTTTGAGTTTCTACTAAATCAATTTGTTCCTTATTGATTCATGTTCTCTTGGAGCATTGATTTAAAGGTGTTAAAATTCAATCAAAAGAAATTAAATTCTTGAGAATTTATTTTGTTCAAGAATTTGGTTTAAGTTGAAGAAAGAATGCAAATTGGATTATTTGGAATTCAAGGTACCATTTTCAAACTATTTTGGTTCATGATGTTCTCAAAGTCCCGTTCCTAAGTCTATTTGTTTCAAGTATGGGGGATTCATTTATTTTGAATTTGTGTTACTTGAAATTTAAAGACTTTATGTCATGAGTTCAAAAATTCAAAGAATGGGGGGAATTCTCATTTTTCATGATTTGCAAATTACAAGTTAAAGGGATATTTCAAGACTTCTCAAGTTTATTCAAGTGGTGTTTCATGTTCCATTCATGAGAAAGATCATTCAAGTGAACTATTTGGAATTCAAGTTACAACATTCATCAAAGATCTCTAACACTTGTCATACACTATTTTTCAAGATCATTCAAATTTTTCTCATGAGTTATTCAAGATTAAAGAAACTAAATTTTTACCCAAGTTCTAATGTCTACAATTTAGAGTTGTGAAAAGTTTGAGTTCAAATACAACAAGTTGATTTGCAAAGAAGAATTCAAGAAACTTCATTTTACATCATCATTTCTCATGTTACAAAAAATTCCCAAGCTTCTAAATCTATTTCTAGACCTTTCATGCCATGAATTTCTTCAAATTCTAAAGCCTCCTTGAATTTATCCTTATATTTTTCAAACTCCATAACCATGGTTCCTACCATCTTCTTCATATTTCCAACACAAGCCAACATTGCTCATACCATAAAAAAGAAGAAGAAAGTGTTGATGTTAGTACATGGCATTAGCAAGACAAGAAATAAAGATGTTGGATTAGCACACATTAGTTCCAAGAAAATTTTCAAATTGTTAAGTTCATTCCAAAAATATCTCAACAACAAAATTTCATTCAAACTCATTCCAACATTTCCAACAACAATAAACTCCAACATTTTTTAATTCCAACAAGAAAATGAAGTCATTCCAAAATTTAATTCCAATAAACTCCACAAATAAAGCCCATTCCACATGAAATTATTCACAAAATAACAACAAAAATAGTGTGATTATTGGACAAAAAGAGTGATTTTCGGAATAGTGATTCAAGTCCAAATTTGGACACTCCATTTTCCACATTTCTTCCACCAAATCCAAAAAAATTTAACAAACAAATTTGCTCACAAAAAGTCTCATTTTAACCATCATAAACTCTATATAAATGATTGATTTCAAGCTTCTAAGGGGATTTTTTCGGATTTGAATTTTCACACCATAAAACAAGAGTAAGGAAATAGAAGAGAGAGTAGAGAGCAATACCTCACCGGAGCTACGTCTCCTTCGCCGGAAAAACTTCAACGACCACCTTTATTCATTCTTTCTCCTCCAAAGGTTGTTATTCTTTGCTTAGAATACAAAACAACCATTACTTTTTACATTTGAGTTGATTAAAGTTGGTTTTGAACACAAAAAAGTTGCAAGAAAGATTGTATATCTACTCTAAGTGAATGAGTTTTTGAGAAAACTAACTGTATAAGTTGAAAGAGAAGACCGCGACGAAGCGAAAAATGTAAAAATATTTCGCTTCTAGACATCTCGCGGAGGCATCGCCGCGGACCACCATCGTCCGCCACCGAACCACCGCGTCACCCTCACCAGACCACCGCAAGAGTCACCACCGGACCACCATGTTCTTCTTCCTCCATCATTTGTTCTTCATGTTTAATTGTTGTGATTGATTTCTTTTAATATTTAATGTTGTTGTTTTATAATAAAGAAAGAAGTAAAGTGATGACATTGGAGAAAGAAGAGAGATATTTAATTCTTCAACTTTCTAACTTCTCTCTTTCTGATTTTGTTTAATATTTAATGTTGTTGTTTTATAATAAAGAAAGAAGTAAAGTGATTAATCCTTTGATTCAATTTAGATTTTTTTCTTGCTTATCTCTACTTCATCTCCTTCTTCTTCTTTTTCCTTTTGATCAATTTGGAAAGCATTTGAACTTTTTTAAGTTCATCTAAGCTTATGGATATTTGATGAACTTTCATCATTTCCAACCTACCTCTAGGTGATCCTTTGATCATTCAAGATACTTGGCATTGATGAAAGTTTATCATGACGTATCTTCCACGACTTAGGTCTTGATCAACCATGTTTGTTTGTGTGGACTTCATATTTTAGGGGGATGAACTTTTGTGCCATTCCTCTAAAATGTATTGTTCATAAATCGTTATTGACCGACCTCATATAGTATCGACTTCTACATAAGTTCGTCTGCGATTTCTTAACATAGCGCTACATTTGTCCCGAAACGGAAAATGATCATTAGTGGCATAAATTATATGTTTGAATATCCAAGGATTGTTGACTAATTATTTTAAAGCCAATACCTATGAGACTTGTTGTTAGGAGGTTTTTATTTTATCAATCCTCCAATAAGTTCTCATTATCTTTGGTTTAAGATAATCATTCAATCATCATTTATCATATTTTAAGGTCATTAACTATTAACTCCTAACATTTGTTTCTATGCTTTTAATTTCTCGCCATTTACTTTTCCGTCATTTAGTTTATCGCTCTTTACTTTCTCGCAATTTATTTTAGCATCCTTATCATTCATTTTCATATTTACTTTTATGTCATTTTTCTTTTGCTCACTTGAGCATTTTATTTTTATGTTATTTGCTCTTTGCTCACTTGATCTTTCTTTTTCTTTTAAAGACACTAATAAAGAATTTGAATAATAACAAAAAGACTTAAGGCTCTCTCTAGAGTATTGGTGACTATCCTTGGCATATTGGAGTATTCAGACTTGTGGTTCTTAGGATTAGAACCTTGGATTTGGGATCTTGAGACCTTTGTGATACCTTGTTTATTATTCTGTTGTCTGGAATCCTTGGGGTTTACTCCAAGGCATTGTGATTGAGATTACTTGTATGCAGGTGTTATGATTTGAGGTCTATAATTTCATCTGGGTTCTTGACTATTACTCTTGTCTGAAGTCCTTAGAGTTTACTCCAAGATGCTATGTTTGGAATTTTTCGAGTGCACGTGTTGTTATTTTGAACTTAAAACATTCATCTGGTACATGGAACTATGCTTGATCTTTGAATCTAAGGAAGACATAATTTTAGCATTGATATCTTGACTTGGATCTTTATTTGGTCTGAGACATCTACTTGGATTCATCTGATACTTGTTGTCTTAAGGCTTTGGTATTCATTTGGGTATTGTGCTTAATTATTAAAAATCCGAAGGAATTGAGGTGCTATGTTGACTTATAGTTAAGTGTTGCTTCCTCTTGGTTAGATCTTTCTTGACTTATCTTTTACTTTGAGTTTTAAGATAGTCCCTTCATCTTCTCCCCTTCTTTAATTTTCAAAATCTTCTCCATTTTTTCAAAGGATTCTTGTTTTCAAACTTTAACCGCTTTCTTAATAAACCTTGACTTTTTGCACGTGAATTTTTTAACTCTTTTTCCTAATAAATGCTAAGACATCTTAAGCATATCGAAATTTTTTCAAAATACTTAAAATCAATTTCACCTCATTCAAATCTTTTTGCCACTTGGCTTTTATCTTTAAAACTTTTTCTTAAGATTAGACATAAGTCATTTCTAGTTTAGTTGTAAAACTCCTAACATTATGAATTTGATTGATTTAAGTGTTGAACCTTTACCATTTGAAAGGGTTTAATGGCATACTTGTCATCCAAGTTTAATGGCATCTTCATTTAAAATCAATGCAACCAATTTTGGTCCTTTTGACCCGAACTACGGGATTCTGATTTCATCATTGCACATTGGTGATAAGTAGGCACATAACTCTTGAAGTTTTGTCGAATCAAATTAATAAAAATATTTCTTTTCTCATCCCCACACTCAATTTACAAACAAACCCTTTTTAACTAAGCACGAATTAGCGAGAGGTTCCCATGGAGTACCATGGATACTTTGGGTGCTAATATCTTCCCTTTGTATAACCAACCTCCTTACCTAGTTCTAATTTGCTTTGCTCTTACTTTGCATGTTTTGGGTTTTATTCGCTATTTCCCCATTCCTTTGAAAATAATAAAGTGTGGTGGCAACTCTTACTTTGTGAGTTAAGTTAACTAATAGCTTAATCTCCTATATTTTACCGCTACAGAACTTGATCGAAAAAATAGCAAGTGTACTATTTTTACCGATGTAGTAATAAGGAGTTTTATCTCTAAGTATCGATCTCAAGGATTGCGTAGGAAATACTTATTTTACTTTGATTCTATCAGAACAAAAAGATAATGGTTTGGTTGTTTTGGAATTCTAACAATAAACACAACAGACAGTAAAATATAATTGATTAATATAAAATATGCTAGGGGAAGTGGTTGATTTAACCAGTAATGAATTCAGTCAAGATTTCCTTAATACATATGAAACATTCAATTACCTAACCTCAGAATGTTCTCCCTTAAGTCCTTAAGGAAGAAACTATTAAACTACCAATTCTTACTCAAATGTCCATTCAATTTATCATTGGTTTTAATCATAAATAATATCAAGGTTTGCGGTGGTTTAGAAAAGTTACTAGTCCTAGATGA